>NC_051154.1:165798464-165953464 GCF_013339745.2 Dermacentor silvarum
CACCTTCAATGTTTCCAAGGTGCGCAGGGAACCAGGCCAATGAGTGATCTTTGAGGTCTTTGGCGTTTGGATGATACGTAGGGCCTGGGGAGCCACCATTCCCATCTGGAAGGCCCTGATAGCGGTCTTGAGTCTGAATAAATTGTGTCATGTATATCGTCCGTCAATGCAAGAGCGATGGCAACCTGTTCTGCAACGCTGGAACTAGAAGTGCGGATGGTAGCACAGCTGATGATTTTCGAATCACAGTTGATGACCACTGAGGAGAAGGCTTGTTCTTGAGCGTACGAAGCAGCGTCTACGAAGCATGTTCGATCCTTGTCCAAGCGGGCACTGGCGAGCAAAGCTTACCCCTGGCTCGTCTTCGTCCTTCGTTGTAGGTCGGATGCATATTGCGTGGCATCCGGTGTATGGAAATCTTGGATCTATGTCGTTGGGCAGCTTCACAGCGTCGGGACCACGACCGTGGGGTTACGTCCCAGCATGCCAAGTATGGCACGGCCCGCTGGGTTGCCAGACAGTCTGACAAATTGAGAAAACTCTTGGGCTTCAACAATTTCTTCGAACGTGTTGTGGATGCCCAATTGAGGAGGTCTTCTGTGTGCGTTCGGACGGGAAGGCCAAGGGCAAGCTTGAATACTCTTCTGATTAGGGCATTGATCTTGTTGCGCTCCGACACCAGCCAGTTGTGCATAGCCGCCGAATAAGCGAGGTGACATAGCACAAATGCGTGGATAATCCGGATCAGATTGTCCTCCCTGATTCCGCGGTACCTGTTGGCGATTCTTCGGATCAGTCCGAGGGCGCTTTCGGTCTTGGAACAAATGCATTTGACAGCGGCTCCATTGGCCCCGTTAGACTCGATAAACATTCCTAGGATCCTGATAGTGTCCACCCGCGGAACTGGGGAGCCGTTACCAGTGAATAACGTAATGTGGCTCTCCGTTGCTGGCTTCCAGGACGGTGAGAACCTCTGGGCCTCTTCTTTGTAGAGTAAGAGCTCGGATTTGGTGGGCGAGACAAATTAAAGGACATGGTTGTTGGTGGATCAGAAACGGGGATTCGTCCGGCGAGCACGTTCACGGGCCCGCTCCCGCTGCCGTTTCTTCAACGCCGCAGCTGGCCTTGAACTGGCGAGAAACGGCGCGCGCCGAGTGGGTGAGGAGGAGAAACCTGTCAAGCAGCTGTGGGTGAGGAGGGTTTCCAGCCGCTAGATGCGGGTGAGGAGGACTTGGTTTTTCGCGTCGACGGCAGCCAGCGAGTCAGGCAATTGAAAAAATGTCGCAGTTTCGCTCGAAAGGCGAAGCATCGTTGACAGTGACAAGAACTTTATTGCAAGGTCCTGAGGGAAAAGCACATCGATTGCGATAGCAAATTAGTGGACGAAGTAAGGATAATAGTTTAACGGCCATATAAACTTGCAAACATAGGGATACTAACTAAATTAACAAGCACGGTGTCACGCGCGCACAAGCAAACATGAACGCATCTCACTCGATGACCATGGAAAAGATGTCAAACGCTGTAGTCAGTAAGCGCAGCAGCAGCAGCGAGTGAATTGACCTTCGGCTGCCGCTCGCATCATCAACGCGAATTAAGCCGCGAAAACACAGCGCAATGAGGACTTTGTCCGCGCCGCAGATGGCTTTCAAGATACAGCGGCGTGGAACGCCCCCCCCCCCCCCCCCTCCTCTCTTCCCGGATGCGCGCTACTGGAAGACGGCGCGCTTCCTTCCCGCTTCGCTCTCTTGCGTGCCGCGATCACCGGCTCACCCTCGCACGCTTTCACTCGCACATACAGAATACTGCACGCGGCGACCATTTTATCGCGCTTGAACCTCACGGCGACGACGACGGCAGAAATGCGCTTGGAGTATCCATATAATTGCTATCGCAAAAAAAAAAAAAAAAAACTGTGAACAAGACTGGTTGAAAAGATGAACACGGCACATTTCGCATAGTCTGACACAGACGAGACTGAGATTCAGGGTAGGTGGAGTACGTTGGCCGTGCTGGAGCTGTATTCTTGAAAAAAATCAAGTAATAGCTATATAGAGGTGATACAGTCGACTTCCGTTAATTCGACCCTGGCGGGACCGACGACATTGTGATCTAATTATCCGGCGGGTCGAATTAAAAAAAGATGCATAAAAAATGCCAAAACACCACTGATTAAATTGCCAGTATTTGCCCGATTCTAACTTGCCCTCGAATCAAATGCGCGGCCACTTTCTATTGTGCAAAGTAGAAAATTACGTAGAAATGACATGAAAGCTCCTGAACAAAGTAGAAATCTAACGCGCACTCGATTTTTAGCAAGAAATAAATGTACAGAGGTCAACACACTTGTCTATCTATAGAACACACTCCTGAAGGCCGAGGCAGCTACCAAAGGTTAAGCCGACCACCAGGTCGAAAGAAAGCAATGGAAACTGTAAATGTAGTCACGCAACCTCTCATACAGCCGATTTTGTACCACATGTCATCTTCAGATATCGCCAGCGCAGTCCTGAGAACGTGGTTCCGCGTTCTAGATAAGTGTTGACCTCTGTACGTGTTGCACAGTGGCGGTCGGTTTTCTAAGTCAGCTTCGCCGCAATGTATCTAAGCTATGCGGTAAAGCATACAAAGGCAGTGAAGCTGTTTGGTTTCGTAATGATTGCATCGCGCGGGCAATTTTCGGCCGATTTTGGGGAGAAAAAAAAAAGCGCGCGTTAGAATTTGGTAAATACTGTAATCAGGCATAGTGAGCTACGGTTATTGCTTGAAAATATTGCTAGGGCAGGCCGACAACAGACGTTTTCAACGCATTCACTGACCCCTAAGCTCCGCTGAGACAGATGCTGTCACTAAAGGGGTCACTATTGGGGTCACCATAGGTTCAGGCATGTGGGTACTGACTGGTCAAGTTGGAATTATCTGGTGAAGGCCAATTTTACGATCGAAATAACGAAACCTTAATTGGCCCCATAGAAATGCATGGGTGCCGGCCGAACCGAAAAACTAAATTAACTGGAGTTGAATCAGTGGAAGCCTACCGTACATGCTTTCACACAACACAATTAACTGCTGGAACACATTTCCACACTGTTTCTGGAAAACAGTGTTTTCGTTTCAATACATGCAGGTAAAATGATTAAACTTGTGATTAAATGTGGTATCAGCATAGGATCATGTCATGAAATTTTCAGTGACAACTTGGGATGCGTCGTGTCAGAGCAAAATTCGTGCTGCGTTTGTTGACTGACGAACAGAAGCAGACCCATGTTGAAATCAGCCAGGAACTGCTCGCCGCTGCCAATGACGATGAAAACTTTCTTAAGAATCATAACAGGCGATGAGACATGGGTTTACGGCTATGATGTTGAAACGAAAGTGCAGTCATTGCAGTGGGTGGCCAAAGGGTCTCCTTGTCCAAAAAAAGCACGCATGAGTCAGTCAAAAATGAAGGTGCTGTTGGTTGTGTTTTTTGACTGCAAAGGCATTGTCCATCAGGAATTTGTGCCATATGTCCAGACGGTAAACAAAGAAGTTTACCAGGGAATCCTAGCACGTTTGAGAGATTATGTGCGCAGTAAGAGGCCTGAATTGTGGGAAAATCAGGCTTGGATGTTGCATCATGACAATGCCCCAGCTCACGCGTCACTCCTTGTCGCAGCTACTTAGCGAAACATCACACTCCTGTTGTGCCCCACCCACCATTCTCCGCACCTAGCCCCAGCAGACTTTTTTCTATTCCACAAGCTGAAAACCACCTTGAAAGGACGTCGCTTCCAAACCGTAGAGGAGATCCAGGACAATGCGAGAAGAGACCTGCGCACCATTTCAGAAAGTGCGTTCCAGGAGGCTTCCAAAATGGAAGAAAAGATGGGAAGAGTGCATTGCCAGAGGGGACTACTTTGAAGGGGACAGCACTTGAAATGTTTTACCATAAGCAGTAAAGGTGTTATAGCAAAAGTTTGGTTTCTTTTTGAACACACCTTGTACTTCAGGTCTTGGATAAGCTAGAGTGTACTAGGATATGACCATGCATATTCTACTACTCTTGTGAACAAATTCTGGCACTTTCAAGCAGAGTGCAACGCTGGCAAAGTAGGGCAAAAGAATTCTGAAGTACGGTAAATAAGGCATCAAATACGGCGAGCAGACATCAGCGGCAACTTCAGCAGCCAGCGGCACTCAAAACCTACCCCAAACCAAATCACGTATGGCGTGCTATCCTTGGGATTCAGCATCACAACACAATAACAGCATCCTTATTTGCACGGACAGTCAAGCAGCATACCGACTGTTCCTAACACGAAACCTGCCAACACCATCTACAAAACGCTACATCCATATACGACAATTAACCCGATATACCATATCACTATTCAATAGGTATGTAGCCACTGTAACATCGACAGAAACGGAACGGCACATGCTTTATCCATGCAACATTCTAGGACCTCCTCTTCAGTGGACAGTTGCACTCACTCCTACAGATTTAAAACAAATAGCCTCGAACATGCAACGCCTAAAGATACAGGAATGGCATGAATAAGAAATTACTCTCCCAGCTCTGCCACACTCCACAACATTCAAGGCCGCAGCCACTTGTTGCTAAGCCCAAATGCACTGTTTGGCCACACAAAACATCCTGCACTCTATAGCTGGAAAAGATTGCTCCCACAAATGCGCACAATGCGGGACATACCCCAATACACTCTGGGATTGCCCAGGTAGTCAACACGCACTTCAATCTATACTTACAACACTATCAAAGAGACCCCACACACTTGAGGAGTGGCTGGCTGACTCAACACCACCCAATGTGGCCGCGTTAACGGAGCTTACAACGGTGCTTGGGCTCACCATACCACAAGAAGCAAACCAAGCCCAATCAAGAGTCGACGCCACCGACGTCGCACCCTTACCACTGTTTCCCGCAGCTTCTCACTACCACCCTAACACCCAGTAGTTCTGGACAGGAGACTATTGGGCGCCGTTAGGGGCCTAAATGAAAGGTTTTTCTCTCTCTCTCAGGATTCAACATGGGGTGTGCGCACTATGTATGATTCCTAATAGAAGCAGGGATAGGACGGTGTCGAAGGGGGTTACCATGCAAAGGCTGGATGCCGATGTCAAGCTCCTTCCTAATTTTTTTTTCCTCCATAGTTTGTACCATGACAAACACGTTTAACCCTCGAGAAATGACATCGATCCAGAAGAAAAAGAAGCGGGGAGGGGGCTAGAGGGAGAGAGAGTCAGAGAGATTTCCATCAGGTCTATTGGTGCGAACTGGTTCAGCGCAATGCAGTTCATCCATAGAGTAAATACAAGCCGTATGTTACTCTATGGTTCATCCTCATCCCAGGTATACTGCATACAAGCTAAGAACTTGCCCATATACGCAATTTTAAAGCAAATAGCTTTCTGGCTACTGTGCATGTGTTTTCTAGGATGCTGTACTTTGTCTAAGGGAGACAGCAATGCCGGAGTGCTCTCGACAGCCCTCTTCTGCGACGGGGGGTGGAGGGATGAGGAGGCAGGCTTTCCACGCTGCCACTCACTCACACTGCTGGAGAGACCATATATAACAAATCAGCTTATACATGGGCTGTTCTTTACGGAATTGAATGAAACAACTGCTACCCAAGTATCTTCACTGCAACATATATATGATACATTTAGGAAATTTCGATCACTTAAAGCGGAACTTCGAATTAAAACGGTGGCAGCCTGGCATTTTTACTAAAAACACACCTTGCCAAATTTGCTTAAAACTAACCCGCGTAAGTTCTGGTCCTCCATTTCACCTCCAGGTTTCTCGTTCAATTCATTTACGGTCAAATATTACTGACCCACTTGAAAATTTCAAAGACGTTTAACAGTTATTTCAAATCAGTTTTTACTACAGATAATCTTGAGGTTCCCCCTTTTGATCACATTACAGATACTTCCATAGATGACGTCGAAGTGAGCAAGGAAGGTGTTTTAAATCTCATTCTAAATCTTGATTCAAAAAGAGCGCAGGCCCAGATGACATTCCAAACTAATTTCTTTTACGTTACTCCTTATGGACTTGCAAGTACCTTACCATTATCTTTAAAAAATCCTTGTCAACTTGTGTAGTCCCAAATTCATGGAAGGTGGCTAAGGTTCTCCAATTATACAAATCTGGTGATAAGCACATTTTAACAATTGTAGACCAATTCATTAACATCTCATGTGGCAAGTTACTAGAGAATATCGTCATAAACATATAGCTGGGTTTCTTGAGTCTAACAACATCTTGTCTGCTTCTCAACATGGTTTCAGAAGAGGCCTCAGCACAGTCTCTCAGCTCGTAGAATTTGCCCATGACGTAGGCCAGTCTCAAATTGACGCATTTTATCGATTTCTCAAAAGCCTTTCATACAGTAGTTCACACCAAACTCTTGCATAAACTTCAAAGCATTTTAAATAACTCCAGTATTGTAAACTGATTATTCAGCTTTCTCTCCGAACGGTCACAGTATGTATTTTTTAACTGTAGTAAGTCCCCGACAGTAGGTGTATCGTCAGGCGTACCTCAAGGTTTCGTGCTCGGCCCTCTCCTCTTCTTATTTATATAAATGACCTCCCTTCTATTATTTCCTCAAAAATTCGCTTATATGCTGATGATTGTGTCATATATCATGTCATTAAATGTGAATCTGATCATGTCGCTCTTAACACTTGTTTTGAAAGGTTTTGTAGCTGGTGCAAACAGTGGCAGATGACCATCAACTTCAGCAAAACTACTTTTATAATTTTCAAGGCGTCGTTCTATATCTCATTTCATATACTCCTTTAACAATCGATCCCCAAACAGAGTTAACCAATATAAATATTTGGGAGTTCTTTTCTCGCATGATATGTCTTGGTCTCCGTATATTGAACTAACATGCAAAAAGCCCTTCAACGCCTTGGTTATTTGCAACGCACGCTCCGTTCCGCACCAAAACACACTAGGCTGATAACCTATGTAACACTTATACGTCCGAAATTGGAGTACGTCTCAATCATATGGAATCCCCATCATAAAAAAGACGTCAAGGCTTTAGAGTCAGTACAGAAAAAAGCTGTTAGGTTCATCTGTCGTCGTTATGATAGATATTTTTCACCCTCTTCCAACCTTTCTGACCTGAATCTAATCACACTCCAGAAACGTCGCCACTTTGATTGTTGAAAGCTTTTCACAGTTATGTAAATTCACCACATTGTTCTTCTCAAGAATACATTTCATTTTCAGCCCCCTCGAATACTCGACAATATCATGCTCTAAATATTGTTCTGTACAGTGCTCGTTCAGACTTGTTTTTGTACAGTGTTTTCCCTCATACGATTCAGTGCTGGAATGCTTTGCCCGGAAATGTACGTGAATGCCCTTTAGATGAATTTCTCACTGCTATTTCACAGTTGTATGTATATGTATAATTCATTGTTCTTTTCTACTCCTGCTATAGCCAAAGTTTGGCTGCAGTATGTATATAAATAAAAATATATGCCTTCAAGTGCATCATTCCTTTAATAAAGCAAACTTTCTAGAAGTTTCGCTGTTTTCCTTGCCATTCACTTTGCCAGCCTTTATCGCTTATACAGGATGTCATGCATCAAGTTTTTTTTTTTTAAGTGGAGCCTTCTATGCAGATGAAACCAACTGTATATTGTTGGCAGAAACTTGAAGGAGCATCCAATATTTCTTGTATTGCTCCTAATTGACTAGATTAATTATTAACAAGCTTTGTAACACTTCATAATTATTATACTTACCGCAAATATGTCGACACGGTTTTAGAACAAATGATAGCCAGGGTTTGACAGAATCCCGTCAGGTCAGGAAGAAGCATGATGTAAAAACAAGGCTCCCATGTGACTCGCTGCGCCGAGCTCTGCCGCCGCCGCTAGGCGCACGCGCTCTCCGCATGTGGGTCGCCGCCTGACCACGTGACTCGCCGCGTGCCTCCGCACTCGCTCTCATTCTGCTCCCGCGTTTGTCGTCTGCTTCCACAGCTGCCTGCGTTGCCGCTAATAATTCCAGCGCATAGAATTTCACTTCTCTTCTGTCGTCATAATAGGGAGGCCGCGTTTACATGCATATCTCGCTTAATATATTTGAGAAAAAAGTTTGCTGCTGCATTGCTCTTGCTCAAATTTCGCCACAAATTCCATTTTGCAGTCTATGTCGTTGGAAAGTTGGAAAATGGAAAGTTGCCTTCGTTTATGGGAATGCAAGCTGCTGCTCTGAAACAGCGCTAGCATAAACTTGTGTTGCCGCCTGCTGGCAGCTGCAGAAAGCAGCCATTCAGGGAGGGTTGGCTCGTGTTCCAGAGGAGCTTTATTCGACTCTTACATTGTCTTATTGTGCGTCACTGTTCCAGGGGCGACAATGAGGGGAAAGTTGGCCATGCACAAAGAGAGAACACGTCTGGCACCCAGCTGTGATGATCACCATTTTAGCCATTCCTGGGCATTCACCACCATGCCCATGGCCAGGCTGGCCACTGCTTTAAACGTGGCAGCCTATCGCTAATTAGCCACCACAACACCAAGTATGTTCCGTAACATGGAGATGTACCTACAGCACTGGCCTCTCTCAGACCAAGCATAGCACCAGGACTTACCTAACCCTCCACCACATTGTCACCATTGCCAGGGTACACACAATCAAGGTCACAAGACAATGTGGGAGTGCAACACACTGCAGCTTTCACTACCACCCTAAACCAACTCCTCCTACTTCCCAATCCTGACAGTTCCAGCAGAATAGATCAGTGATACATGTGCATCATGTAAGCATTTGCTTTCGCCAATGTGATTCAGGCCACACACAGCCAAACAACAATGGGGCCAGCAGCGTAGTGAAAAGTGAGCGAGGCTTATACCAAATTTAGTTCCCATTCTTGCCTAGCAATCATTTGACCCTCCCCCCTTGTTTCAACACACAGTGTGGTAATATTATAGATGGCTCTACAGTTGGTATGAAAGTTCCATTTTGTCTTCTCACTTGACTGGTATCACAAAACCAGTGGTGGTCTAGCCAGTTTAAGAATTGGAGTAATTCTTGGAGCAGGAAAAAAGCTGTTTTGTAGCAACATTAGCATTTTGTAGCAGTTCTGTAGCACAAAATTTTGCGTTTTGGATCAGTTGGAGCAGAAGAAAAGCAAGTGCATGACATTTGGTGCAGCTTATTACTACTACACTTCTTTAGAGCAAATGGACACAAGCAAGACAGACTGACGCAGCCATTTAGCTCGCGTGCCCAGAGCAGAAAACGTTGCAAACAGACTTTATTTGCCTATGTAAATAGCACTTGTACACCACTGAGAATAGTTTTATGCAATCAGACATAATACAAAAGTGACTAGAAATGCAGAAAAACAATTTTGTGCAACAACAATGCCTAGCCGTGGGCCCGAGGAGTCGACGCTCGATGTGCTGAGTCGCGCAGTCCCAAGTGCCGATGCGCGAAATGCGTAGCCACGGCCTGAGGAGTCGACGCTCGATGTGCTTATCGCGCAGTCCCAAGTGCCGATGGGAAATGTCTAGCCGCGGGCTCGAGGAGACGACGCTCGATGTGCTTTGTCGCCAATTCCGAAACAGAGTGCTGAAACACTTAACCGCGAGTCTGATCGAGGATTCTGTGCGCGAAGCTTGGTCGCGAAGTCCGCATCGCAGATGCTCGGAATGCTTAGCCGCGGGTCTGTCCACAACGAGGGATCGACCACGGATGTCCGCGTAGCACCCAAGGCAAAGGTGGCGCTTTGGCGCAAGGCGCACTTCGGTGGGCGCAGCAAGGCGCAGACAAGTAGAATTGCAGCAAAATGACGCAAATGGCGCAGTTGGACTACCACTCATAGGCGGAAAGTTTTCATTTTTCCGGGGGGGGGTCTGGGGCCTGACCAGCTTTCTGAACCCTCCTCCCCATGTATGCACATATATATATATATATATATATATATATATATATATGCATACATGGGGGGGGTCAAACAGTTGGTTATAATTGTATATATATATATATATATATATATTACCTTTAATAACAGTTACACTGGAAACTTCATGTGACCTCGAAAGATTGTGAGCTTATATGATTATGTGTAGGACCTCAGAGTAGGAGACAATTCAGTTTTACAGCCTGAGTCTCCTCGCACTGCCAAGAGACTGGCGTCTCTTGGTTGAGCCATGCGGCAAGCGGATTCAGTTAAACACGTTAGGGAGATATGTGTTTTGTGCGTATTAGGTCGCACAAGTACATCTATGAAAAAAGCTAACTCCTTGCAAAAGTTTTAATACAAAAGACAATCAAGAGATCTTTTTCTGACGAAAGGTCAGTTATTGAGAAGATAAGATATAACATACATAAAAATTTCTGAACACAAGTTATGACTAGAATTATTAGCATAAGTATAATGTGATTCCATAATGCCATAGTTTCATTACTTGTCAAAGCATGCCTTATGCCACTGGTTTCGTTTGTTTTCCGGAGGCAGAATAAAGGATTATAGAGTAAAATTTATCAGGTGCCCAAATAACAATTAACAAATAAATAAATAAATAAGACAGCGATATCTCAAAAGCGCGAAAGGACTCGATAGCAAATATAGGAACAGCGTGGATTGTGTTATTAAGCGGCAAATGCAGCATATGACGAATAAAAGTTAATAAGGAAAATGCACAGCACGGACTGGGGAGTTTTACAAATAGTGAAACCACACCTCTTTTCTTACCCAAATGGGCTCACTCTGCTTGCGCTGTTATGTACCCCATTTTCGTTCCTTTGTATAACATTTTGCGTTGTTTTCCAAGCCAGATGGTTTGGTTTGACTTGTAAGTTCGTGCCTTTCTCTCTCCTATAAAGACATCAGTTCGTTGTCTGATGCGATGATTTCACCATCCTTGAAGAAGTGTTCGTTCGGGCAATTGATCTGGAAATGAAGTCGTCGGCAACCTTATTCAAATTGATTTTGCGGGAGAGTTCTTTGTGGGCGTGCAAAATTGCCAGATGGTTCAAATGGGCTTGTCCAGTCGTCGACCGCAAGTACATTTTCAGTCGCCGAAGGCAAGAAAATGACCTCTCAGATGTGGTCGACGAGACCGGTATGGCCAACGCAATTTTTTTTAGCTTGGCGATTTCCGGCAAAAGGTTTCGTCGGTGTCCGCCGTTGCCCCCCCCAAACATGTGCACAACGTCCTCGAATGTGTGCAATAATGCCGACCTTTGCTGGCTTAAAATGT
Source organism: Dermacentor silvarum (assembly GCF_013339745.2). Lineage (NCBI taxonomy): Eukaryota > Metazoa > Arthropoda > Arachnida > Ixodida > Ixodidae > Dermacentor > Dermacentor silvarum. The sequence continues at coordinate 165,809,709 of NC_051154.1, forward strand.
CAATCAGTCACTGTACTAGAACGCTATCACCGTAGAACTTCCCTATGGCAAGCTGCTCAATGTGGAACTTATGCTGCCACATATCAGGTGGATACCTGTTGTTTAACGAAGACAGCACTGTGTCAAGTACTCCATAGAACCTCTGGCGGTACATGTCACTCGCTGATGGAAGCATGTGAGCTGAGGAACCTTCTTAATATGGAGTGGACTCTTCTTTCTCCTAGCAGCTAGAATACACAGGTCCTCAAATCCTACTTTTCCTGCCTCTGCCATACATACGCGGGTCACATGCTTTATTTTGGAGTTAATCTGCGCTGAGTTCAAGATTGGGCCATATGAGATGGCCATACGAGATCCCCGGAGCCCCCCCCCCTGTAGTCGGCGCCTATGCCACCACTGCAAAACAGTTTCACTCAACGGAACCAGTACTGAAACAAAGCAGCTCAATCTATAAAGCCACCTCACAGCTGCTACCTGTGCTGTTTTATTTAGCTGTTGACAGGTGACAAAACCAGTCCGCATTTCTGCAGTGCACTTGTTACTTTAATTTTTTTTCTTTTTTTCTATGTGAATGAGGAAGCCAACAATGCCAAGTGCTCTATTGAATTGTGCAGACCAAAAAGCGAAATTTTAGTGCTGATGAAACGGTGATAAGCACAAATTAAAAACATTATGCAGCTCCCATGTGCTGTGGCAGTCAATGTTATGTGAAGCATTTCGTAGGCTATCTAGCCACATTTGGGGTTCCTTAAAGTGTTTCCAGACGGTGCAACATGTCCATGTAAGGCGAGCAATAGTGTGTAGTGCATGTGCAACAAGGACAGCATGATAACAATGGCACGGCGACTGATTTATTGTACTCTGATGAAGAATGTTACAGCCTGTTCTGTACAACATGGGCATATCCCAAATCTGCACTGGTTAGACTGCGCTGATATCAAAGGCAATACAATGTCACATATTGCTTCAAAGCACTAGCTGCAGTAGAGAAGGAGTAATAAGGTCGTAAAAATGAGAAGGACTGAAAAGCAGTCAGTGTTGAGTATGCATGCTTGGTTCCTGCCATGTCCTACAACTGAATCATAGTATGCATGCTTAGCAAGCAGGTGTGAAAACACTGCCCAAACCAAAAGCATGGGGACTGCATTTCACCTTGAAGTGCAATGTCAAACAAACTCCAGCAGTGAAGCAAAGAAAAGCAAGAAACAGTGAATAAGTTGTTTTTAGGAATAATAAAACAGCAACATCACACATGTTCATGGAAGACTAAAGGTGGTAGGTAATAGTGCAGCTGAGAACAAACTGTTACCTTGCCTTGCACTTACATGCCGACAGCTGCTATTTGAGTGACAGGAACCAAAACACTCAAGCTTGCCAGTGCAATGTACTTGTCTGTTCACTGCAGACATAGAACTGTGGCTAGTTAACAATGAAAAGATGAAATCAGCCTTCTCAGTAATATAGAGCAACTTAATATTAAGTCATCTAGATTTTGCGGCTGAAAATTGTAAGTGGATTAAGTAGTTAATGTAAGTAATAAAGTAAACAGCCATAACATTTCCTTTATTAAAGTAGCTTTCTTTAAAACAAGTAAATAAAAAGTCAGTAATATTAATGCTTAATTCGTGAGACTGCTATCCGACACGATGTTTATCAACAGCAAAGTTAAGAAGACGAAGAAAAAGTATGATTAGTGCAATGAATTGGGCGTGTTGGTACATACATGAAAAGGCGGCAGCACAAAAAAACACAAACGGAGATGAGATGACAAAGACAAGCGCTGAACTTCCAACATTATTGCGGTCTGAATGAAGACGCCAAGCACACTTGTACAGAGATCTTCTGAGTGTGCAAATCTGCTGTAGGGTGCACATATCCACGCATCAACGCGAGCTGCGGGCCTTCCACATTCCCACCGACTAAGCAATGGAGTTCCTCTGACAACAGGTGCTGGGAAGACTGAGGTTCTTGTCTACTCCGGGCACGCAAGGGTCACAATGCAACGGGCACATCGTAGGCGATGTAACTTTGCCAGCCGACATATGCCGCATCCTTTCCCTTGGGCCAAAGCTTGCCGTGCCACCCAGGGAGGCAAGGCTAGAACAGCTTTCTTTTGTGCGACAGGTGTCTCGACACGCCTCGGCCACTGTCTCGCAAGGCATTGATGTCCTTGACCGTTGCAAGAACTCAGAATCCGGTCTACCTGTTGGACGTGTGGCATCCTTTCTACATGACTAGTCTCTCCACTGTTCTCCCGGCTGACGAAGAGCGTGGTGTCACTGTTTACCTAGTGAAATATTTAAATCGAAATCGAGGGAGGCCATCTCCTCTGTGTTCAATGCCCGCTCTAAGGTATCTCTGAGCAAAGTGAAGTCTCGCGCAATGAAACTGTTAGACAGGTTAAACCTTTCTGAACTTGTGAAGGCGATTGATAAGAGCAAGAACAATTTCTTAAAGGTCTTCTTTCACGCGGAAACACATAAAGTTGATGTACCACTAAGGACGATCGTCTCTAAACCTGGAACATGGCAGCACTCTGTTGCTCTTTTCTTGCAGCGTCATCTTAAGGTTTTACCTCCAGATGACCCTTTCATCGTGAGCAACTTTAACCAGGTTTCAGAATTTTTTAACACTAATAATGACAAGAAATGCCAGGCTTTCTGAAGTGACATTAAAGATCTTTTATTCTTCACCCATAACCTCATTCTTAAATGCGTTGAGCATTCTATCAACAAATATGCTTCCTTGCTTTCTAAAGTGCAACTGGGGTTCCAGTTCATGTTTTTTTAGAACTTTTAACCTTTATTTATGGTCAAATGACATCCAGTTTGAAGGGACACCACACTTGCAAATGCACGGTGTATGCATTTGGTCCTGCATCGCCCCAGTCCTTAGTGACTTAGTACTTGCTCATTTTGATCGTCTCATATACACCTTGCTCACGGACAAGAATGTTCTTAAAGCATTACGCTTTGTCAATGATTTTTTGGTTGTTTGAAATTGTAAAGCGCAGGCCATTGAATGTGAAAGCACAAAGGTATTGGCTACATTCAAAGGTCAATGGCCAAATTAGACCTTTAGATATGCGGTTACGGTTTAAAGATGTTGGTGTCTGCTGGTGCTATGAACCATGTGCCAACAAACCTCTTCTGCCTTTCAAGTCTGCCCACACTACTAAGCTCGTTAAAAGCTATTGCCACGATGTGCCTAAAGAACACTTTTGGCAAATCTTGCTCGCACTGTATCTCAGATGTGTTCAACCATCAAGCTGAAAAACTGCTGAGCGCTGGATATCCTCAGCACCTCCTCATTTCGGTCGCAGAGGGCCTTCCCAAAAAGATGTGCACAAAGCTGAAAAAAGTGTGAAGCCTGTGCAAAGCGTATGCAGAAAGTAGTGCGATACCTTACGTTCGAACGCTATCTCACAATCTGAAAAAGGTGGCTCAACAGTACGACATGAAAGTCGTGTTCTCGACCCCCACAAGCTGTCAAAGCTTTGCAGATTAACCGACTCGGAGGCAAACCAGCAACATGGCTGTGGCATAAAGCACAGGCGGCCTTTTGTTGAATGCGCAGAAGGTGTAGTTTATCAAATTCTTTTAAGAAAAGTGTCTGTTGTACATTGTATTCCTGTCGAAAAGTGTACGTTGGCCAAACTGGGAGATTCGTTAACGATAGGTTAAGGGAGCACACAAACAATGTAAAAAATGCGTGTGAAGGAAAAGATTTGGAAGGTTTTCTGGTAAGTCATTGTCCGACTTTCAAGGACTGTTCACCCGACCTTGTAAACACTTCCGTTATCAAGAAGAGTAAGACACGTGTGACATGGGAAGTCGCAGAATCTGAACGGATTTCTAGACTCGGGGAGGGATGTGTCAGCATGGCCTTCATCACACTTTCAGACAAAGAGCTGGCATATTTACGCATGCGCAGATGATCACCCCTGGCTCAGACAGCATGTATATATTTGTGAATCATTCACAATAATTGTTGTTGCAAGTTCAGCGCTCGTCCCTGTCATCTTGTCTTCGTGTCTTTTTGCGCTGCCGCTTTAAAAAAAAACATGAGCTTAGGTTAAACTGGCAGATTAGCTTTCTCAAGTAACATGCTAAATTTACCAAGAACAGGGACAGAATATGCCACAAAATAAGGTAACAGCGAAAGACGGAGTGACAACATTTTTTTATTCCTGGGCCAGTCTGCTGCGACATCTTGAACCCTTGCAAATGGCAGAGGTTAGCAAGTCATAGGTAATAAAAAAAATTTATATCACATCTTAAGACAAAGTATAATTCAATTTGGTAATTTTTATAAGCATTTCATGCAGGAGGATGACTCACTATGAAAGATAAAGAAAAAAATAAAAGGAACTACAGGTAATGCAAATGTTCTGCTATTGACTAACCTGGTGCTTGCGTTTTCAGGGAAGGACCATGGGAATATTGTTTTTTTTTGGCATGCCTTAAGAGCGTTTTCTATAAGATGCATGCAATTTGGCTGTGATGTCAGTAAAAGACCTAAATCACATCAACGATAGTTTCCCATGCTTGTGGTTGTGTAGCTCTTCTCTGGCAGTTGTCTGCGTTACTTTCAAGCATTGTTTCAACTTCATACTTTGGCGTACGACTTCTTCAGCCGGGGAGCAATTATGTAGAATTCTTTTGTGGCACCAGGTGTAACACAAGCATTGCCATCATTAGGAGTTGCGCTGGCGAGGTAATGTTGGCAAAGCCAGAGGAGCACATTTGAAGAGTGGTGAACACAAGCATCCGAAAGCAGACCATGTGCATTTGTTTCACACGGGACATATATAGACAGACGAGAGCAGGAGACCATATTTATAAGAATCCATTTAATTTTTGCATTCTTTCACCCTTCATCTTGGCTCAGACGCCAACATGATGTGCTTATTGCCAGAATTGGCCTTGGCACAACGGATGATAAACGGAAAGATTACTACAAAATATGGCCCCAGATCAAGGGTTACAAATCTGTGGAGGCTCATACTTAACTCACCAGCAGCCTCCCAAGCTACAGATGGTGAAATTTCTTTGACCGGAACATCATCATTGTAGGAGAATGTGAACAAGTTGGTGATATGACAAGCACCCAATGTCGCTGGTGACATTTTCTAGCAGTCTAGAAATTGAGCGGTAGACAGGGCAACCATTATAGAAATGGATAGCAATCCACGAAAGCAAAGCTTTGTTTTCACTGTTTTCATTCTGCATTGCCCTATCTCTCAAAATCGCTGACATGCAGATAACCTTTAATGCTAGGCCAATATATTGCCTGTGGAATGCCATACAGATATGCTATTTTTCCTCTGCTGTAGATCCCATTCTCAGGCATTTAAAAATAAGGTGCTGCTGCCACAGCTGTAGCTGATGCCTGGAGTTTTGTGCACAATGTACCCGCACAGCCGGCATTGAAGAGGCTTGTTCACATGTTTGACTATGTAGGCATGACATATAAACCATTTTGCTGTTTATAAGCAGAGACATTGGCAAGCTTCCACTTTTCCCCACACAGAGTGGGCAAGATAGATAGTGGCAAACCGCAGTGGTGCGGCAAAACAGAAGCCCACAAATTTTCAAGTCTTCCTCTGCAGCTAATCACAGATTTACAAATCAATTTCGCCATATTACAAAAAAAATTATATTCGAAGGATGATATGCGTTTATTTTATTTGAAAACGTAGAAAGGGGCATCTTGTACACGGCCAATTTGATGCTTTTTTTTGTGCCTTAGTAGGCTAATGAGACACGGGGCCAAAAGTTTCTTGGGATCGCAGGCTCACTGCTGCCAAGGCTGGTGCAGAACCATAAACAGAAATCCACCCTTGAATGTTGGCATCATTACACTTGTTTTGTTGTCATTTTAATGCAACCAGCCTACACACAAGCGAATAATAAGACCGCTTTCTATATTTAAGCTAAATTCACTTCTACGTCCGTACACAGAATCCCATAAAACTTAATTCCAGTTGTGTGAAGTGGCCACACCACATTAGATGCACGAGAAAATGAGTGTCCTTGGCTTAAATTACCAAGCATATCACATTGCCATCTGCTGCAGAACAACCAGAAACATCACATTTGGTGCTAATTCTGACTGAAGCACCACAACACCACATTGCAGCCACGTTTCAGTCCATAACCTCTAATGGTTAAAGGAATAAGGTGCATTACAATGAGCACTATCAAAAGAAAAATGCAATGCAGTCAGTAGCTTTTGTTATGTTTTGGGTCCCTGTGGGACAAAATGCAACAGTTTCGGCAAAACTAAAGTTGTGAAATTTGAGGTGTCATGGCAGTGACGTCATTTATGTCTCAATCTGCAAGCTAAAGAAATCATGTTTGCCACATACGCTACTACTGCAAAGTAAAGGGTGAGTTCCAGGATTAACTACCAGTTTAACCTGAGTTAATGTTTGCTTTCAATGTCTTTAAACAAGCCATGATGCATAAACTTCAAGGGCGTGCATTTGTGTGAAAAGATGGCTGATGCATTCTCAGGACAATTCCAATGAAGTAAAAATCAACATTATGACATTAACCAGTTGGTGTGATTGCAAATTAAAGATAGAATTAAGTGGAATGTTCAACTTGAGACCTTGCAAAGACAAAATTGAGCCTCAGTCAGACAAATGCATGCATAACTCCTACTGTACTTGAGAAGTACAAGCATGCTGTGTGCTCCAGAATGCACTGCCCCATTCTCTAGTGTCTGCTTGTTGCAAGGCAGATTTCTTGGAACATGCAAAAGAAACAACTGCCTATGCAGTAGTGCATGTTCACAAGTTCCAGACCATAGAAACCTGTAAATGTTGTCGCTGCTATCTGAAGTGCAGTCACATGTTGTACACAAATGTGGAAAGGCTGCACATACATGTTGATCCATAACAGAAAGTTAAATGGTCTTTACTGGATACAGTATAGACCACTTATAACGTAACCGCTTATAGTGCAGGACCGGATATAGTGCGGTCTTTTCAGACTCCCGTTAATTTTCGCATAGCACTCTATGTATACACGTATCGCTTATAGTGCAGTTGCGGGAAACGAAATACCGGTTACAGTGCGGCTGCCTGGGAGTACGGAAGTCAGCGGAGACGGCGAACGCTCCCCTCAAACGGGCGCCCCAAGGAGTGCTCGAGGAAGAAAGAGACAGTGGAGGAGAAGGGCACGTGGTGCGAACGAACAGCCAGTGAGGCTGAAACCGGAATATTGAGTGCGAGTCGAGTCGTGAATATCACGGCGCGCATAGCGAGCGAGGGCCACGAAACGGCCAACGCTCGCTTCACGATAACGACAGTAAGGCTACGTTCACACTTCGGAAGCGGCAAGCGGGCGGAAAGGCCAAAGCGGCCGGAAAATCTTTTCCGCGCATGTCCAAGTTGTTCACATTTGTTTTGCTACCGCCGCTGCCACTTTCGTCCACATCCATCTAGTCTGCGTACGTTTGTCGGCATGGTGGCACTCATTATCGCATTATTTCGAGCGATATGTTCATTCATTGACCCACCCGTCATCAAAAGTGATCATCTTGCGCAACTTCGCGTGTCATCTGCGACCTTCGGTAAATTCCTCGTTGGCGTTCCGTGATTCTCCTCACACGGGCGCGGTAGCGCTGAGTCACAGGTTGGTGCCTAGGCGTGATTATATTTCTTTAATAGCTTTTATTTACAAGTTTTAATAACATTTCATCATTTCGTATTATTGTCGGCGTCTCCAGGACACCAAAGCAGCAACGGGAACACCAAAGCTAAAACCTGGACTGGCCCTTGTGTTGGGGCTCGCCAAAGCCTGCGTGTCCTACGTGAGACCTACGCTCCCAATCTATCGTCGCGACGAGAAAAGTACCCCGCGACTTCTGCAACATACTGTGCGCGTGCGAGGAGAATTATAGAGCGCCAACGAGGAATCTGCCTAACTATTGTTTGCCATGGAAGTTGAAGAAAAATGGCTTTTATACTTCTACCTACTTGTTTTCTAAAAATGGACAATGAATAAACGGAAGACGCGGACACCTCGGAAACGGCGGTGGTGGGTTCGCCTGGCTTTGCAAAAGCGCGAGAAGTTGGGTCCGCCAAGGCTTCGTTGCCGCACCTCCGGTCGCGCGACATTGAATACTATTGCGAGTATTGCTGACAGTACGTTTTAGTACCACTCTTGTCGTAGAGCAAGGGTGGTTCTTGATCGCGTCGATCAGCATTGCAGCCTACACTTTTGGTGCCATGTTCAATTTTACGACCGGTTGTTTACATGCTAGTATAGCTTCCGGTCGAGCAGAACGCCATAGCGAAAAAATCGGTCCGAGACCGATTTGGCTCGCCGCTTGTTTTTGCCTGTTTTGCCGCCTAGGTGGGTGGATTTTTGCAAGATTTTGACGCTTCCGCCAGCTTTGAGACCAAGTGTGAACGTAGCCTAAACGAAACTTCAGCGAGCGAGCGGCGGCGTCGGCACGGCGAAGGGCGCACGCGGAGACCGTGGAATGTGAGGGAGGAGGGTGGCAGGGAAGCGGATTTCGCCACTTCGGTGGCTCCCCTCGCCCTCCCTCGTAGCTCCCACTTTCGACTGTCACCGTGCGCGCCCGCCGCTGTGCAGGCGCCGCCGCTACAGCCGGCCCGCGCCAGCTGCCCTCGTTTTCTGCGGCTATCGGAAGCGGGCGTTTGCCGGCGTGGTAGTTTCGTTGGCCGGCCTGGGACAGCGCCGCTGCTTCCCTCTGCGCCGTAGCCGCAGCGTGCAAGTCAACATGTGACTAGAAAGTAGAGGAAGCATAAAGGAGAAAGAAGGGTTCACTGCCATTTTCTATGCGTGGCTACGGTAGCGTGGCTAGCATGGCTGAGACGTCGGCACGTATACGCATGTTCCGGTGCAACGCAGAATCGGCGACCTTGCCATTTGAGAGAGGGTGAAATGTCCGCCGTGTTTTTTTTTTTTTTGGTTCGCCGCTACGTTGAGCGGTCTCCCCTAAGCTTTTACTCAATGGCGGTGCCAGAGCAATGCCGGTTGGAGGCGCCGCGTGATTTGGTATGAATTAACGAGATTTGACTGTAAATTGAATGCAAATGTTCTAGCCGCATTCCTCGACTGTCGCATACGCGTGGCGGCTCGGTGCACATGTTTTGCATATGTGTGGGCCTTGAAAATTGTTGCTTTGGTTATAGTGCGTACGGTACCGCTTAGTGCGGATATTCGCGACTCCGGCGACTTACGTTATAAGCGGTCTACACTGTGCTTGTAATTGGCTGCCTGAATAGTAAGTGGTTCGTTGGAAAGGGAAAGGTTGGCGCTATCTTCTGCAGCCCTTGAGGCTGCCTGAATATGTATGTTCACAGGTTATAAGACTGAATGCAACATCACCAGTTTTTTAAACGTGATGACTGTGCCTGTAGTAAGCTCAGAATCTTGTTCTGCACATCCTGCTCACCAAAGGGCATGTTTGCCAGAAGTAAGTCCTCAAGTACCTTTGCCTCCGTTTTAGCTTGCCTGTACAGCTGCTTCCAGAAACTTTCGCCCTGTCTCTTTAGCATGGCCTGAGGCATGTCACAGCTGTAGTGGCTAGCATTGGCAATGAAACTCTCAGTGCCTGGGTTCTTCAGCCTCCTCCAAACCCTTGACAATGAGGCACTCAATTCCTCCACAAAGCTTGGTCTTTATGGTCATTCAACCCCACTTACGCTTCTTCATGGCGCTCAAGAGAGCCTTGTTAGTGACCCTTCTGTGCATTTTGTGACCTAGAAAACTTTCATACAACATGTCATTACCATCTATTTTCTTGATTACCTCTGCTAGTTCTTTAGGGCTACTGTAGTTAGCAATAAGAATGGCACTGTCAGCATAATTTGGTAACCAATCAACAACTGATGGCGACCCGAAGTAGATAGGCACTGACCCAACAATGAGTGGTCGCCACAGTTTCTCAGTGATGTAGTCCTCACAGACATAGTTTTCTATGGCAATGTGAAACTTGTAGTTTGCAAGAAGGTGCCAAAATGCTTTGTGTCCATAGCATCCATTGCATTCGCCAGCCTGCAAATACAAGAAGCGATTGTGCAGTTCAAAAGGCAAACCCCACGTATTCATAAGCATATATAAAAAATAAATGAGCCAGGTCATATTATGGAGTTTAAAAAGATTCAGTGGAAGTCTTGTGATGTAAACATATGCATATTATTCGCAACTCAAATGAACTGCAGGGGGCGCTGTGAAAACTGGCCACGTCTGGCTACACTGTGCAACATGGCGGCTATACGGAGGTACCCCCGTCGCAGCAACCGCTGTTTTTGATGTACAGTACACTGTAGTTTGATGATTTTCGTGCAGTGTGATGCCAGTTTGCACTGTTTTGTGGAAGGAAAGCAAGTAGCTTACGCCGACCAAATCATTTTAGCCGATCTGAGAGAGGCACAGTGGGTAATGAGGCTGAAATGGTCGCACGGTGTGTGCAAACATCTGGCGTGACAGCGGACCCGCACGAGATTCTGATGAGAATCACCGATGTATTCTTGAACCCATTGGTCGTGGAACCGAAGTACTCGTGCACTGTCGGATTGTCGGAAAAGTACAAGCACGTTTCTGCTGCTTTGATTCACTGTGAAGGCGCGGATAGATAGACCGGTGTTTCGAGTGTGCGAGATAGTGGCCGGCGAAGTTGGATACGTCACGCTGGCCTCGCCAGGATGCCGAAATCTTATAACCTGCTCAGTTTGGCATGTTTAACATGGCCCGCAGCAGCGCACCGACTTGCTCGATCAGCTGTTGCCGCTGTACATGCGGATAAATGCGCAGCCGGCGCGCGTGCACTTTCTGATTGTTGTTCGTTCGGCGAAGGCGCAAACTCTGCACGTCTTTTCAGTCCAGAGAGCAAGCGAACCTAAAATCAAGCTTTGCACTTTCTCACGACCATGCACTACGAATCTGTGGCGAAGCTTTCCTGCTACTTTTGCATTCCTGTTATCTATTTTACATTCAAGATTTGCGCAACGCGACTGCTGCTTCGCTTAGCTGTAGTTATTGCAGTAGTTGGCGCATTGTTTCTCTCGTAGAGAACAAAATGATAAATAAGAAACCGAAAGATCTGCTTGCTACAATAAAAACACATTTGCACACCTTGTACAGGTAGGCTTGTGCTGCGTGGCCTGACCATAACTGATTACTCATCCCTGCTTTCTACGAACATGTCGCTTATGGCTGCTGTGTAAACTAATGAAATAAAACAAATGTTTCTGTGTAAATTAATGTTAACTAAGCTACTGCATTATGAATCTAATTAATTTTCCATGTTATTCTATAATTGACGTATCCTGCACTTAAGTGGCCAAAATTGTGTTCGCCTCTGAACGGCCAATTTCCTTCATACACTGATAAGGGATACAATTGCTGTGAATAATTACGCACTTTCAGATAAGCGCCTACTAATTTGCACTAGTTACACGGGTAGCATGTCCACGTCACAATGAAGGCGTACCGCTATGCCACCCCATAGTTATATTGCACGCTGAAGCGTACATATTGTGCTTACATAGAACGATTACTGATGTTACCCAGGAGTACCTGAAACTCCGATGTACCGATTTTCGCTGATGTACCATACGCTGTAGTTCCTCGTGTGCGCCGCATGTATCTGATATAAAAGCTTTAATTAAGGAAAGCTTGAGTACCGCGGCGACATTCGCATCATAAACTGCATTACCACAGCCGGCTATCACATGACCTGCATGTTTCAGCACGCATACTCTGAACGTTATCACGATGGCAGAACAACCTCAACGCAAACTTCCTGAAGTTTGCTGTATAGCGCTTTACTGCAAACGCAGTACCAGCAACAGGATCGCGTTCTATTCATACAAACAACAAACCGACCCCACCCTGAAAAAAAAAAAAAAAAAAACTTTCTCGAGCAAGATGTTGAGAACACTACTATTGCCATTGTTGCAGCTTATGATAAGATTCACAATCCATGTGGCTCTTCGGCGCCGCAAAACTGCAAAACGTAGCATAATTCCATGGCCTGTGCGGAGTTTCGTAGATGGTGGCTCCATCGTATCGTACTAGAAGCGCACCCGATCGCAGCACGAAGGCTACGGACGGAGCGTCTGCTCCGACGCTCCGAACTCCTTGTGAGGTTTCCGGTGCTCGCCGCTAGGTGTTGCATGAATTGCTGGAGTCGCGAATAGGTTGAAATGCCAGCGGTTTATATTTATATGTGCATTCTACATGTGTCTCCTGAACGATCGATGCGCACAGCCACCCCGAACTGTACTCCTTGCTGAAGCGGTCACCTACACTGGTCAGCACTGCAATCGCTTTTGTAAATACATCTTGTAAATAGTCTTCAGTATAATTACTCTGTTAATCGCATACCATTTTGATGGAGGTGTGCTTTCCCTATCCTCACCACAGAGCTCCGCAGCGACCGCAACTTCCACCTAACAGCCATTTCTTTCGATGACGACACCTCGTCTCCACCCACAACTGCAGCTCAAGCAACAACGTACGTCACGCTTTCACATGCCCACGATTCTGGTACATTTTCAGGCCAAGGCCTTCATGTTGAGGACTGCTTGGTATGTATGAGCATGTTAGCCAGCATAAACAGTGCAACCCTACCATAATACTTGTGAATGAAATTTTCTACTTAGGCAGAACACTGTGTTCTGGTTCCAGACACATGAAACGAGCTCTCTATCAGGGATACTATCAAGGAGAAGCTCCGTGACTTCTCATTTGAAAATCCATCTGGTGGGCCAACTCACAGCAAGAAAAGAGCTCACTACCCACATACTGTAATCCACCAAATCGTATGCCTTTAACATACAAGATGTGCTCGCTCTTTTCCGAAAGGTAGATAAAAAATGGCCAAGATTGACAAAGTTGGTAAAAGTTGTCCATCATGGACGACACGTTCAATTTAAGTGCAGCACACCTTAAATTGATGTAGTGGTGGTTACCTTAATGATTAGGTCACTCTGCAATTATGCCACGCAGCAGCGTGGGTCATCCAGAGAAATAGAACAAAAGAATAACATGACTAACATCCGGATTACAAAAATGTTTACTGCTACATTAAGTTTGAGAACACATGGTAACAGATCTTTGACTCGCATACAGTGGCCCAAACTGCCAGGCTACCCCCTGCCAGAGGCAACACTCATCCCTACCACCAATCTACCTCCTCTAATTATTAACCTTGCTTTTCCTCAAGCCACTGCACTAATGAAAGATAAATTTGTGACCCTCATTATGCAATCTTGGGCCATGAAGCTTCCTAAAGAGATCGCAAGAGGACGACAGTGTGGAGCTGGAATCATTTAGCTCCCATAATAAGCACATAGTAAATTGATACTTGACTTGCCCATTATAAATAAACTAATAATGAGCCAGCAACACTCATCACAGTAACTTATTTTTGACAGCAAATTAATTTATTCTAAAGTAAGCACTGAAAACAAATAGCATTGCATAGGGGTCAAAATAAACACTGTCTAATGACTCTGTCACCAACTCACTAACAGTGAAGTATTTTCAAAGCCAATTTGATCCTAGATGATATTGTCACGAGCCTTGAGAAGTAGTATAGAAGGTTTAATAAACCGTAGAGCAGCTGGCTCTTGGAAAACGCGTCCGTTGGGGCTGGCTCGAACAGGGAAGGGCGCGCGGTCTTCTTTGTTCTCTTGGGCTCGACCCACTCTTGCCCTCGACCCTATACCTACAGGTGGAAATATCCCCCCTTCCGAACAAAAGCATCGCCTCGATGCTAAAAAAAAAATAGGCGTAAGAAGAAAAAAAAAAAAGAAGGCCGGCAAGGCGAAAATACACCAAAACAAAAACATAAACGTCACGCTGGCACAGTCAATGAACGCTGAAACAAGCTCACGAAGATAGATGAAAAGCAGGAACAAAGAAGGGCATGAAAGAAAAAACGAAAAGAAAGTTATGGACGCGCAATGTACGGCTTCATGTGCACAACATGAACTATGTCTGAGCTCGGTTGTCTTTGTGTCCTACTCCATGTCTGCGATGTTGTGTCCGGGACAACTTCGTAGTTTATGTCACTGACGCGGCGGAGCACTTTATACGGACCGAAATACCGGCTCAGCAGTTTTTCACAGTGGCCACGACGGCGAACGGGGGTCCACACCCAAACTTGGTCCCCGGGGTTGTAGGACACGTCTCTGTGGCGGATGTTGTAGCGTCATGCGTTTGCCTGCTGCTGCTGGCCGATATGCAGCCGCGTGAGCTGTCGAGCTTCCTCGGCACGCTCTGCAAATTCCTCGGTGTCAGTTGTCAATAGGTCAGCGTCTTGACATGGCAGCATAGCGTCCAGCATCGTCTGGACTTCGCGACCGTAGAGAAAGCGAAAGGGCGTGAAGCGCGGTGTCTCTTGCACGGCGGTGTTATACACGAAGGTCACGTAAGGCAAGATCCGATCCCATGTTTTGTGTTGGACGTCGATGTACATTGCGAGCATGTCTGCGACCGTCTTATTCAGTCGCTCGGTAAGTCCGTTGATCTACGGATGATTCGCGGTCGTCTTGCAGTGCCTGGTGTTGCTTAATTCAAAAACTTCGTCCATAAGCTGCGCTGTGAATGCTGTCCCTCTGTCTGTTATTACAGTGGAGGGAGCACCGTGACGCAAGATGATACGGCGAATAAAGAATTGCGCTACCTTTGAGGCCGTGGCTAGTGGGATCGCCTGTGTATCAGCATAGCATGTTAAATAATCAGTCGCGACGATCACCCATTTGTTGGCATCGGCAGACGGAGGAAACGGTCCGAGAATGTCCATGCCAACTTGGTCGAAAGGCGTGTGAGATGCTTCAATTGGCTGAAGTAACCCAGCCGGTTTAACGGATGGTGTCTTGCGGCGCTGGCATTCACGACAGGCTTTAACGTACTGCTTGATGTTTGCCAAAAGCCCGGGCCAATAGTACATTTCGCTTACTAGTGAGTGTTCGTGAAAAGATAGCCAGATTTCGGTTCGTCATGGCAAGCGAAGAGGACATCGACGCGCATGTCCCTTGGAACCACCAGGAGGTAAGCACAGCTGGTCGAACGGGCATTCTTCTTATACAGCATGTTGTCTCGCAGACAGAAGGACGTCAACGGGACAGATGGCGTGGTATGGTTGTGTCGTGGCCCTCTGAATGATCGATGATTGGTCGAATCTCAGCGTCGTCACGCTGCCGTCTGCTCAATTCCGACGAACTAATGGCGCCCAGGAAGCCGTCATCGTCCTCTGTTTCCTGACTGGTAGGATCAATGGGTGCGCGGGACAGCGTGTCAGCGTCTTCATGCTTAGGGCCAGACTTATAAACGATGGTCATGTCAAATTCCTGTAGCCGCAAGCTCCACCGTGCCAGTCGTCCCTGAAGGGTCGCGCATGCTTGTCAACCAACAGAGGGCATGGTGGTCCGTCACTACTTTGAAGGGACGACCATAGAGATAGAGGTGAAACTTAATGATTTCCTACACGGGCGCGAGGCACTCCTTCTCCGTTGTCGAATAATTCGCCTCGGCACGGACCAGGGAGTGGCTGGCATACGCTATAATTCTTCCACTCCATCTTGAAGATGGACGAGCACTGCGCCAAGGCCAATGCTACTGGCGTCGGTATGCACCTCAGTATCAGCACCATTGTCAGAATGTGCAAGAACGGGTGCTGACTGCAGGCGCTGTCGTAATTCAGCGAAAGCCGCCTCTTGCTCATTATGCCACACAAATGGCGTGTCGTCTCTTGTAAGGCGAGTCAGGGGTTCCGCTATCTTCGAAAAGCCTTTAATAAACCGGCGATAGTAGGCGCACAAACCCAGGAAGCGCCGGACGGCCTTCTTATCGGCAGGACCTGGAAACGCGGCCACAGTGGCAAGCTTGTCTGGATCGGGTCGGACCCTTTGGCGCTTACTACATGCCCGAGGAACTTGAGCTCTTCCTAACCAAAGTGGCACTTTTCGGGCTTAAGTGTGACGTCTGCCGATCGGATGGCTTCTAGCACACTCCGCAGGCGGTGAAGATGCTGTTCAAATGTCTCAGAGAAGATGACCACATCATTTAGGTACACAAGACAGGCCTGCCACTTCAGTCCAGTAAGGACAGTGTCCATCATTCGCTGGAAAGTAGCCGGGGCTGAACACAAGCCAAAAGGAAGCACTCGAAATTGATAGAGACCATCTGCAGTCACGAAGGCTGTTTTCTTGCGGTCGCGTTCATCTACCTCGATTTGTCAGTACCCGGTTTTTAAATTGAGAGAAGAAAAATAGTGGGCACGCCGTAGTCTAACGAGTTGTTGATATGTGGCAGCGGGTTCACGTCCTTTTAAGTCACGTTGTTGAGCTTGCGGTAGTCGACACAGAAGTGTAGCATTCCGTCTTTCTTTTTGACAAGAACGACCGGAGACGACCACAGGCTGCTGGAAGGTTCAATGATGCCATCGTAAAGCATCTCCCGGACTTGCGTACGTATGGCTTCGCATTCTTTAGCCGACACGCGGTAAGGCTGCTGGTGTATCGGGCGTGCGTTTTCGTACGTCATGATCCTGTGTTTAGTGATGGAAGTCTGGCGTACCTTGGAATAATTTGTGAAGCAGGTCCTGAATTCAAGCAAGAGTTTGCGCAGTGCTGTCTGGCTATCGGTGGACAGTTCAGAATTGATGTTGAGATGGCCTAAACACTTTTCTGCTGTCTCCACTACTTCCGACGTGAAACAGTTGTTAACATTTACTACTGCATCTGCAAACGCTAACTAAGTGCCACGGAACAGGTGTTGGTGCTCGTAGCTAAGTTGGTAACAAGCAATTGCGAATGACCAGCACGAAGCTGTATAATACTTCGAGCCACACAAACACCTTGCTTCAGTAGGTGTTCCAAGTTACTTTTAGCCACCACTTGGACATTGCGTAAGCCACAGCATGTGACGTCGACGAGGACACTGGCTCATGGAGGAAGCGTTACACTGTCTGCAGAAACACGAAGTACGTCGCCATGCCGTTGGCCATCTTGCACGTCGCTTGCTCGTTTGGCAGAGAAAGTGATACGACACTCTTGCAGATCGATAATAGCACCGTACTCCTGCAGGAAGTCAACCCCAAGAATAACATCGCGGGAGCATTCGCGTAAGACAAGGCAGCTCGCTACGAATGTAAATCCTTGAATCTCAACTCTAGTCGTGCAGGCACCCAGTGGAGTAACGACGTAGCCGCCAGCCGTCCGAATCTGCGAGCTATGCCAGGGCGTGATTACTTTCTTCAGCTGCGTTGCTATTTTCCTGCTTAATATCGAGTAGTCTGCGCCGGTGTCCACTAAAGCACTAAAGGCGTAACCGTCAATAGTCACTGGTATATCGAGCGAAAGCCGGTCGTCCCGTTCCGCTGCAGGTGATGTCGGATCGGTATCTTTCCGTAACTGCGTCCGTCGGAGGTCTTCAGCACTTCGACTGTCAGCGACCTCAGCCCCAAAGATCGTCTCAGTTTTCCCTGCGGGGACTGGGCGACCACTCGGGAGAATACCGCTGGGACGGAGGTTAAAATCGTCTCGGAGACAGCGATCGCGACTGCTGCCTGGCAGGCGATGGCAAGCGCTGCTGAGAAAGGTAGTCCTGAATGTCCCGGGGTCGCTTGCCGTATCGGGGCGGCGGCAAGTATGCGGAAAAACCGCGAAGCCCAAGGCGCCAGTATGGGCACTGCTGGTACAAGTGGTCAGCTTAACCGCAGTGGAAGCACAGAGGCCGATGATCGGGTGTGCGCCAAACATCCGACTTCCGAGGGGGCGGGTGTCTGTTGTTGATGTAGTGAACCACTTGCTCCGAACAATCGGCAAATGGAGCAGCATGAACAACGGGCGGCGGCGTGTTCCCACGTCGTAGTACGATATTGGCTGCGCCGACTGAAGTGACACCGTATGAGGAGCACGAACGAACAGCGGCGGAGAGGAAGCAGGGTGCTTCAGGGCTTCCGCGTAGGTCGCACGGTAGTATTCAGGAGGTACTGCCGCAGCGTTATCAGGAGGCAAGGTGTCACGGAGTGCCTGGTGCAGTTCGTCCTTGATAACGCTTGCTATGGAGCTTACCATAGCGTGCGGTGTTACGGCGGCCTTTTGCAACTCTTCACGCACTACAGAGCGGATGAGTTCTCGCAGACTGTCACCGTTGCTTCCTATGGCCGTGAAAATGTCAGCAGCAGACATGCTGTTCGCTTGCCGCTCATAGAGGTTCGAGCGATGCAGAAGCATCTTTTCTATGGTCATGGCCTCGGACAAGAACTCCGTGATCATCTTCGGAGGGCTCCGTACGAGGCCAACAAAGAGTTGCTCCCTGACCCCACGCATCAGATGACGTAACTTCTCCTCCATCATTCTTGGATCCGCTCGTCTGAAGAGGAGCGTCATGTCTTCGACGCATGTGGTCACAGTTTCGTTTGGCAACTGGACGCGGGCCTGAATCGCTCGTTCCGCTCGTTCATGGTGATCAGCACTAGTGTAGGTCTCCAAAAGCTGACGACAAAGCTCGCGCCATGACGTTAGTTGCTCCTCGCGGTTCTGCAATCACGTATGCGCCATCCTCCAGGTAGAAGTAGACCATGTCTGAGTTTTTCCATGTCATTCCATTCGTTCACGGAGGCCATACGCTCGAAGTTCGAAGTCGATCATCCAGTCTTCGACGTCTTCGAACACTGTGCCATGAAACGTCTTCGGGACCTGTGGGCTCTCAAGTGTGTACCGGTTCAACATCGTGCTTCCCGTTCCGGTTGGGGCGGTATGAAAGGAAGCGCTGGTCATACCGGTTGATGTGGCGGGAACCGTAGCGTCGACGACTTCTGGGGACAGTCCCCTGATCCTGCGGCTGGCCCGATGCACGGGACGGTCGACAGGCACTGGATTCGTAGCACGGATCCTTGGAGGGGTCTGCAAAATTCGTGAGGACGCGTACCCTGCACCTCCACCAGCTTGTCACGAGGACTGAGAAGTAGTATAGAAGGTTTAATAAACCGTAGAGCTGCTGGCTCTTGGAAAACGCATCCGTTGGGGCCAGCAGGGAAGGGCGCACGGTCTTCTTTGTTCTCTTGGGCTCGACCCACTCTTGCCCTTGACCCACTACCTACAGGTGGCAATATACAGTACATGTAATTTCTGCGATAGTTTGACCACCATGCTGGAGGTTCCCACAGAAACGAATGTCACATTTCCCTCTAATAATTACTGCAGAAGACTATAGTAGCGCTCAGTGTTTTTGGTTTTCATTTGCCTTAAGTTTAGCATACTTTTTCAATTTTTATTTCCAACTGTAAATTATTTTTACGTGAATATATTTTTACAGATGAACTCTCGCTGTTTTTTCTTGGCGGATAATTGTTCGTATCAAGGTTACCCATACTTTTATCGTGATAGCAATTATATGGGCACTCCAGGCAAATTTCTGCCGTCGTCGTCACCATGATGTTCTGTATAAAGTTCAAGTGCGATAACATAACAGCTGTGGGCCCTATGCTGTAGGTGCGAGTGAAAGTTTGCGAGGATGAGCCGAGAAGTATGGTGGCTTGATGTGGCAAGTGTTTTCTCGTGGTCTCATGTGTGCTAGGAGGGTAGGGGGCAGGTTAGTGTGCATCTCCTCTTCTACTCCAGCTGTTATGGCTGAGCGCAACCACACACATTCTATCTTAGAGGCAATCTGTGCTGGGTTCGAACGTTAGCCAGCAAGATATAGCTGATGGCTTCGTGTGCACTGTGTTCTCGCACACCTAATTCACGTTGAAGCGAGAGGTCGCACGAAGGAGAATTAGCTCGCCGCTGCTGCCGCTCTTCATCACGGCAGCGTTCTGACAGCAAGTGTCCGCGGTCATCGAGTCAGACAGGTTCTCGTATTTGCCTTTGCACGCTTGACAACGTGCTTGTTATTTTAGTTAGTAAGCGAATGTTTACAGCAGTTTATGCAGCTGATAAAACAACTAACCTTACTTCATTTGGCTGTCTCACAATTTGCTATCGCAATCAATGCTTTGCCTGTCAGGCAAACTGACTTTTTTCGTTAGTGAATATGTGGTTCACTAATTTTCTTGACACTGAAAGAAGCTGTATAACTGTAGATCACGTTCTTCAATGCCAAAGTTGTACCTGATACACAGAATAACAGCTTTCGAAAAGCATTCTAGCAAGGGCACAACACCACAGCTATGGCAAAACATCTATGGAGGAATTGAGAGTGAGTGCCATTTGATATTCAGACACAAATAGAATAGAAATTCATTTGTAACATTACGTGACTAAAGAGCACCAACAAATAATACTGAAAATATGGCTAGGTAAATACGACCTTGCACTACCATCAGTGAACTTGTCCAGTTCATTCACCATGGCAGCTGGAGCACAAAGACAGCAAGGACCCAGGCTAGGGCTCCCCACTTCCTATGCACATTCTCATTCCCCTCCACACTTCTTGTGTTCGTCGCAGCGGCAGGCAAATCAGATGCAAAAAAAAAAAGCAAAGATTGCTTGGGTGGCAGGCTCTCGTGTGACAGTGACCACACCGGGCTCCTTACATTATAGTGCATGTAGGCTCATCTATGCATGCCTCCCACCTTCTTAGCTCTTTGGCAAATTTGCTTTCAGTTACCCTTATCAGTTAAAACTGCATTAAAAAAAAAAAAATATATATATATATATATATATTGTCACGGGATGTTCTTGCAAGTCCACAGGGCGTCTGACTGATGTACAAGAAGACGGAGCAGTCTCAGCTGGACACCGATCGAGCGCGCACTCCTAGTTCGTCGACTTCCTCTTTCACACTTTACCGTGCCAGTACCGATAATCTCCAGTACAATCACCCCCCGCACAGAAAGAAGCCATCCTGGCGACCTAGGGAAAAGACAGCATCGGCGGGTCGTAACATGGTTTAAGCCGTGCTACATGAACTATTTCGCGCCCTCGGCAACGGCGATCAGAAGACGGCGCGAGCGGCTCGATGACATAGTTCACAGGTGATGCTTGCTGCAGTATGCGGTAGGGACCGTGGTAGTTGGACAAAAACTTAGTGGATTGGCCGGGGGAAGTAGCCGGGACCTGAAGCCAAACAAGCATTCCGGGAGAATAGCGGGCACTAGGAGCGGATGCGGCATGGCGATATTTTTGGCGCCACTGATCTTGGGTGGTGAACGAGCGGACTAGTTGGCGACATTCTTCAGCATAAGCAGCTGCTTCTGAAACAGGTGTCACTTCAGAAGCGTCAGGACGGTAGGTGAGAATGGTGTCCAAGAGGCAGGAAGGTTCTCGGCCATAGAGAAGAAAGAAAGGAGAGAAGCCGGTGGTAGTTTGCGGGGCAGAGTTATAGGCGTAAGTGACAAAAGGAAGAACCCGGTCCCAATTGGAGTGATCGCCAGACACATACATGGCAAGCATGTCGCCAAGCGTACAATTGAAACGTTCCGTCATGCCGTTAGTTTGTGGATGGTAGGCGGAAGCGGTGCGATGAACGATGTTGCACTCCTTTAGCAGGGCCGCGATGACATTGGAGAGAAAGACGCGCCCACGGTCACTTAATAATTCACGTGGAGCACCGTGTCGCAGAATGAGGTTGCGAAGAAGGAAGGAAGCGACGTCTTTCGCGGTGGACGCTGGCAGCGCAGATGTTTCGGCGTACCGTGTGAGGTGGTCTACGGCAACAATGATCCACCGGTTACCGTCCGGAGTGCTTGGAAGAGGGCCGTAAAGATCAATTCCAACACGGTCGAATGGTCGAGCAGGGCAGGGTAAAGGTTGTAGGGGACCTGCAGAACTCTGAGGAGGGGTCTTGCGGCGTTGACACGTTGCACATGAACGGACGTACTGGCGAACGAATCTGTACATGCCTCGCCAGTAGAATCGAAGACGAAGACGGGAATACGTTTTGAAGACGCCGGCGTGGCCACATTGGGGGTCATCGTGGAAAGCGGCGCAGATGTGTGAGCGCAGGTGACTGGGGATAACGAGCAGCCATCGACGGCCGTCGGTGAGGTAATTCCGTCGATACAAAAGGTCGTCGCGGATGGCAAAGTGGTGTGCTTGACGACGCACGGCGCGTGAGAGAGACGCAGGTGAGCGGTGAGACAGGAAGTCCAGCAGTAGAGAGATCCAGGGATCTTTACGCTGCTCGGCCGGCATGTCGTTGAAGCTAAGAGCTGACAAATCGCAGGTGGGAGGCAAGGAGCAAACTGAGGCAGGAGGTAGCGGAGAACGGGATAGGGCGTCGGCATCTGAATGTTTGCGTCCAGAGCGATAAATGACACGTATGTCATACTCTTGAAGCCGTAAGGCCCAACGAGCGAGGCGGCCACTGGGATCTTTCAAGGACGATAACCAGCATAAGGCATGGTGATCAGTGACAACGTCAAACTGACGGCCGTAAAGATAAGTACGAAATTTGCTGATTGCCCAAACAATCGCCAAACATTCTGTTTCCGTCACAGAATAGTTGGATTCTGCCTTCGTTAGGGTGCGGCTGGCATATGCGACAACGTACTCGTCAAAGCCATCTTTGCGTTGGGCGAGAATGGCGCCAAGTCCGACACCGCTAGCATCCGTATGTATCTCAGTAGGCGCATTGGGGTCGAAGTGGCGCAGTACTGGAGGGGACGTGAGGAGCCGGCGGAGCCTCATAAATGATTCGTCACACTCCGAGTTCCAAGCCGACAGGTCCGACGAGCCATGAAGAAGCTGCGTCAAGGGAGCGATGATCGAGGCAAAATTACGAATGAAACGCCGGAAATAGGAAGACAAACCGATGAAGCTCCGTAGTTCCTTTAGAGTAGTGGGCTTGGGGTACTCAGCAACGGCGCGAAGTTTGGCAGGATCAGGCAGAATTCCCTCTTTGGAGACGACGTGGCCTAGGATCGTAAGCTTACGGGCACCAAAATGACATTTTTTCAAATTGAGTTGCAACCCAGCTGACGTGAGACAGGCAAGAACTTGCTCAAGGCGGGCGAGATGCGTATCGAAATCGGTAGAAAAGAGCACAATGTCGTCTAAGTAGCAAAGGCATGTGTGCCATTTAAGACCCCTGAGAATAGCGTCCATCATTCTCTCGAAAGTTGCAGGTGCGTTGCAAAGGCCGAAAGGCATTACATTGAACTCGTATAATCCATCAGGAGTTACAAAAGCCGTTTTTGGGCGGTCGGCTTCAGCCATCGGCACTTGCCAGTACCCGGAGCGCAGATCCAGTGAAGTGAAGAACTCAGCTCCCTGTAGGCAATCCAGGGCGTCGTCGATGCGTGGTAGGGGATAAACATCCTTGCGGGTAATCTTGTTGAGTCGGCGGTAATCGACGCAAAACCTGATTGAGCCATCCTTTTTCCGCACCAGCACGACCGGAGACGCCCAAGGACTGTGGGAGGGCTGGATCACACCTCGTTTCAGCATGTCGTCAACGTGTTCGTCAATGACACGGCGTTCGGCTGCGGAAACACGGTATGGACGTTGGCGCAGCGGAGTATGGTGACCGGTGTCAATACGGTGAACAACCGCTGTCGTGCGCCCCAAGGAAGGTTGGCCGAGGTCGAAAGAAGCACGAAAACGTTCAAGAAGTTCAACAACTTCACTGCGTTGAGTGGGCGTAAGCGCGTCGTCGATGGTATGCAAGAAAACATCGGGGAAACGCGAGGCTGGTGCGGTAGCAGAAGTGATGGCACCGATAGGCAGTGGCGAGCTATCGGAAGAAAGGTCAAATGGACTAATGACGTCAACAGTGTCTAGACGCCCCACACATTCACCGTGTAAGAGAGTTGAAGGACATGGAAATGGATTGCACGCATAAATGGCAGCGGAACCATCGGTGAGTGTGACGACAGCAAATGGGAGTAGAAGGTTCCGTCGACGCGCACAATCTTCAGATGGTGTAAAAAGAGCTGTCGTGGCGGGGGCAGAGTCACAAGAGACGGGCACCAAGGCGGCAGAAAAAGAAGCGATAATGACGTCAGCGGTGACGATCACTTTAGGAGAACGTTTCGGGAGGTCGACGGTAGTGTCACGGAACGGAGACAAAGCCAGTTGCGCGCGAGCGCAGTCGACAACAGCATGATGTGTGGAAAGGAAGTCCCAACCCAGAATAACGTCATGCGAAGCACGGCATAGAACGACGAATTCTACAAAATATAGTTCATCCTGAATCATAACACGAGTCGTACATGCGGCCGAAGGTTTGACTTGCTGCGAGCTTGCCGTGCGTAGGGAAATATCTGGTACAGGAATCGTTACTTTCTTGAGTTTGCGGCAGAGGTCTTCACTTATGACAGAAACGGCAGCCCCCGTATCGACAAGAGCTGTTGTCGCGACGCTTTCCACAAATACGGCGATTTCGTTAGGAGGAGAAAGACGAGGCCTTGAAGATTTCGACGATGGCGCAGTTCTTGCCTCGGGAACTGCGGCTGTCAGTTTTCCTCCTGACCAGGGCTGGAACGGCGAAGCATGGGTGAAAGGGAACGGCGGCGAGGGGAAGGAGACCGACGAGAGTTGAAGGCGGCGCGACGAGAATACAAGTCTGAGGGATCAGGGATAGAACGATGTGAAGGCTCTTGGGGAAGGTAGCCGAGGTTCGGCACGTCACGACGAAAATAATGTCCACGGCGGCGACAGAAACGCGCAACATGTCCCGGAATACCGCACGCAAAACAGATAGGGCGGTTGTCCGGAGTACGCCAAGGGTTAAGAGAAGGTCCGGAAGGCGATAAGGGCACGTGGATCGGGCGTACCGGAAGTGGCGACGAGTAGAAACTAGCGGCGGGTCGGGAGGTAGTAGGCATCGGTCGTGGAGGAGGTCGGCTGAGAGCGGCAGCGTAAGTCAGAGGCGCAGTCACAGGCGGCGGTGGAGAGGGAGGTGGGAGCGCCTCAGAAACTTGTGCTTGGATGACACGACGGAGCGATGGTTCTAGCGTGGAAGCAGGCTCAGCAACACACGCTACAAGAGAGAGCTGGCGAGCCACTTCTTCCCGAATGTATTGTTGAATCTGCGGCAGCAAGCCAGAGTGATCAGCGCCAAGGCATCCAGGCTCCAAGGCCGAGAGGTCCGCGGACTGCACACTGGTGCGACGGGTGGAAAGGCGCTGCTTGCGCAGCTCGTCGAAGCTTTGACAGAGCTCAATTACTTGTGCAACTGTCGTAGGGTTCTTGGCCACGAGCATATGGAAGGCATCGTCGTCTATGCCTTTCATAATGTGCCTTATCTTATCGGCTTCGGTCATGGACGCATTCACGCGCTTACAGAGGTCGATGACGTCCTCAATGTAGCTCGTGAAGGTTTCACCGCTTTGTTGAGCGCGACCACGCAAACGGTGTTCAGCACGGAGTCTGCGCACAGCGGGACGGCCGAAGACCGAAGTGAGGGTCTCGGTGAAAGCTGACCAGGTTCGAAATTCGGCTTCGTGGTTTCTAAACCACAAATGTGCCACATCAGTCAGATAAAAGATAGCGTTGGTCAGCTTGTCGCGATCAGACCACTTGTTATGCGCGCTAACGCGGTCATACTCTGCAAGCCAGTCCTCCACGTCGTGATCGTCGGTGCCGCTGAAGATGGCAGGGTCGCGCTGACGGACCGCACCAGAACACACAACAGCCGGGGGGGCGGGAGCGGATTGCGAAGGGCCGGCGTCGTCGGTCATTGTGGCCGCAGATGGCAACGTACGGCTGCGGAGCTCCAGGTCGGGGAAAACGTTAACCCAGCACTTCCACCAAATGTCACGGGATGTTCTTGCAAGTCCACAGGGCGTCTGACTGATGTACAAGAAGACGGAGCAGTCTCAGCTGGACACCGATCGAGCGCGCACTCCTAGTTCGTCGACTTCCTCTTTCACACTTTACCGTGCCAGTACCGATAATCTCCAGTACAATATATATATATATATTGTGCACTTTATTCTGTTTTTTCTGGTTTAAACCAAAAACACTGCACTCTATATGTCAGACATCCCTTCAAGAAACTGCTATGTACCAAAAGAAACACATTCACATTACACTAAAACAAACTGTTGTTGCAGTGCAAGAAAGTGCACCGAAAAGATTAGCATGAAGAAAAATTATTGTGCTTATTAGTACAGCCTCCTGCATTTTCAGCTATAATGCGCGAGCGTCCATCACGCATCATTTTAGCGCCTTTAAGCGGCGATAGTCAGCGAGACCGGCAGAAGTACTTTCATGTGCACTAAGCACTCTCCTGTGCAAGAGTCGTCTGATGCAATGTTCCCTTCAGGATGACGTACAACCATATTATAGTGTTCTCGTGCGATATAGCTAAAAATGCGGGAAGCTGTACATCAGGGATCTGTGTTTGTAACAAAATTCCGACATTGAAAACAATTTTTTTTCTAGATTTTTATTCAAGTTTACAGAGCCTTAAACTAATAAGGCTGCATTGAAGTTACTCGTCTTAAGCGATTATTTTGAGTTGAAGCTTATTTGAAATACAGTAGACTCCTGTTAAGATGAACTCAAAGGGTCTTTGTCAATGTGTTCATCGCTTCAGTAGTTCATCTTAACAGATTCGATCCACAAAATGACAAAACCACTATTCCTGATGCACCCAAACATTCACAGCACTAAACAATAAATGAAACAGCATTAAAACCAAAAGGTAGATGCAAAAAGAGACATTGATTGAATTTGTAAAATATGAATTATTGTTTTATAGTAGTCTTACTCAAGCGATTGAGTAATTACTTGCTGGTGCTGCAAAAACCTGTATGGTGTCATAAATGTTGACATCTTGCCTAGTTTGCTCAAAAATTTTTCACTGCCATCACAAAGTTGGAAAAAAAAAGCACCAAAGTATTCAGGACATTTTCAGCTGCATCGTGTATGAACACTACAGGTTCTTGTGGCTCCTGAGCAGTAATTACCAGCTAGGAAAGGCACCACGAGAACCTCCTTGATTATTGCTTCTACAGTGCCAATCCTGCAGGCTTCCACATCACCACATAAACACCATTTGCTTCTCTGTAGCTAGCAGAGTCGCCTCCCTTCAAGTCTACCAAACTGGGCCTCTCACTGAATTGAGTAGCTGACACCAATAGCGGCCACAGAAGTTCAGCTTAACTGAATTCACGGTTAATGTTAAGTGGATAATTTTCTGCAATGTGGCTATGGAGAAACCAACGAAATGATCACACACTGCTAACCACATCAGAAAATTTGGCTTAACCAGGTTCATCTTAACGGGAGACTACTGACTGGCAAATCAGTCCTGCAGAAATCTGCAAAGCAGAGGAAGTTTCAGGAAAAGCAAAATTTTTCATCCCTACTGAGAGTAGCTTACTCTCGGGTGGATGAAAATGTTTCTCTTTGATAACATAACCTTACATTTAACAGTTGCACACAGTAGGGTTTTGGACAATATTTCACATACTGTTGTTGTAATTGTTGCCTCCTTGAATTATATCTCTGCATATGGCGAACAGTATTTATTAACTCGGCATGCTGTGCTAAACCATTACAGCATCATGAAATGCGGTTGTAAAAGTGCAAAGCAAGGCCTTTATATTTACTGCGTGGATACAGCGCAGTGCGATTGTTGTCCTGCTATCTCCTTAAAACAGCATTTAATTTTTGCTGTTGTTCCTTCTCACAATAAAATGGTAAAAGAAATACCTCATTATACACACAGGCATGGTGTGTTAGAGCATTGACACTAGATTTATTGCGATAGCAATTATATGAACACTCGAAACGGATTTCTGCCGTCGTCGTGAGGTTCCGTATAAAGTCCAAGGGCGATAAAATCGTAGCCGCGTGCAGTATGTGAGAGTGATCGCGCGCTTTCACGGAGAGCAAACTCACGGCGGAGAGCAAACGCGGCGTATTCCGTCGCGCAAAATGTCGGGGGATGGGAGGGAGGGAGGGGGGGCGACATGCTGCGGCACCAACTGCGTATTTTGCGACCGGGCGTAAGGGGAATTGGCGACAAAATCTCGCACGTGAAAGGAGGAAAGCGGGAAGGCAGTGCGGGAGGGAGGGGGTGCGGCTTCTACCCTGCCAGCAACTGCGTACTTGTACTTTGTGCCTCTGCGGGCGGCCGCGTGCACCATATCTTGAAAGCGATCTGTACACGGCTCCTACCTTTGTGTGCACTGTGCTTTTGCTGCTCAGTTTCCGTTGAAGCGATAGACTGCACGAACCTTCGCTCGCTGCTGCTGCCGTGCTTGCTCACGCCAGCGTTTTAACAGCGGCTGTCTGCGGTCATCGAGTGTGATGTATTCATGTTTGCTTGTACACGCTGACACCATGCAGTTAGTAAGCAAATGTGTCTAAGTTTATACAGCCAATAAAACTACTATCCTTACTCTGTATAGCTCTCTACTAATTCGCTATTGCAAATGATGCTTTGCTTATCAGGCGAAACTGCGACTTTTTCTACTATTTGCATTCCACAAAACAGGCAAAGAAGTTCATGTTGTACAACTTGTTTGTATACTTACTCCTTTGGAAGGTCTTTGTTGTGGAGGCACTTTCCATAAGAGTCAATGCTTATGTAATCCATTAGTTCGGAGACAAATGCATCACGTTCAATAGGTGTGTTGCAGTCTGATTGTACATAGGCAATCAGTGACTGGTTAGCCCACGCTCTTGTTTTAGAGGAGGTCTCAACAAAGAACTCCTTGCTTGTGAGGTCAGAAATATAGTTAAGATATTGCAGTGTCAGAGGAAGGTCAGATTTTCTTCGAAACGTCGAAGTATGATTGAACCAGCGAAGAATCTGAAGCACAAAACAGACATACACAAATGAAAGTAGGCCACAATATGAAACCCTGGTGCTGGATGAGTGCAAAGACTTTGACATGCAGTAGAACCCTTACATTTGACATGCAGAAGATGAAGTTGTTCTTTGGCGATTCTTCATGAAGCAGAGCCCAGTCATGATTCAGTTTTCTAGGCAAAGGCAAGTCCCCTATTTCAAGTTCACTTCCATAAAACATCACGGCCTGTGAAAAGGACACACACCTTGCTACAGTGCCACATTATAAGCAAATATTTATTGTCTTTAATATTCAACTCATGATAATGCAATACAATAGAAGTTTATTCAGAGAAGTAAAAAAAAATTGAAATATTTCAACAATGGTTATCGTTATCTACATCAGAATGGACAAAGTGACAAAAGCTGATGTGAACTACCGTACTTATTAAAGATAGAGAGGCATGACTGCATGTTACTGCCTCCTCCCTAACTTAGGAGCCAAATGAGTATTTAAAAAATATATTCAAATATATAGGATGATCTAAGAGATGGAAAGTAATTTGAAGACAAGTAATCATTGTTTTGGAATGCATTAGTTGAAACATAACAGCCATTGCTGTGTGCTTCCTGTCTCTCTTTTTTTTTTAAATTCTGCAGGCACACACATCACCTTGGAACTTCCCCCTAGTTCACTGAAATGAGCATGTGCATATCGTATCTAACCTTCACTGAACAGAGGGAAGTGGCATAAAGAAGTACCAATGACTGATGGTCGTGTGTCATCTGGTGTTTCTCAGGACAGCGTACTCAGTCCTAGAATATCTTGGAATTAATATTAAGCCAGACTTAACATGGAACCATCACATTAACTTAATTCTGGCTTCAACTAATTGCTGACGCATTATGCTTAAGCGTAACTTAAAGCAGGAGCCTATGCACTTAAGCAAACTATATTCGCCCCAAGAGTGAATATGCTTCTGCTATTTGGGATTCTGACCAAGCATACTTAATGACATCAAATTACTTCAAAATCATGCCGTCTGTCTCATTTTTTTTTCTATTCATGCCACTATAGTGTCAAATCTTTAAAACAATGTGCCAAGTCAACACTGTTATCAAACCGCCGTGAAATCATTTGCCTTTAGCTCTTTCATAATTTATACAAACACACATCACTGCGGGATGACTTTTTCGAACCAACCTCAATCATCTTCCCTCGTCGTGATCATTCATGTAAAGTCAAGCAAATCACTTGTCGCACATCCTCTGTCACCCGTTCATTCATACCTCGAACCACGATTGATTAGAATAATCTACCATCGCACATTGCAAATGAACTTGATATTACTAATTATCAAGAGCTACATGTGCACTCGTGCCATACAGTAGTCAAGTTTAGCCCACGTTTGCATGGATATTTTGGTAATATTTGCATTTATATTTATTTAGGCCGTTATATTGCTCTTACCAATAATATCTATTGTATAATTATATCTCGATATGTTACCCTGCAACTTCTTGTTCTATGGTTTTTCTATTTTTGTACTGGTGAACGATTCAGTGTATGTCCCCACTCCTGTAAGGCCCCCCCCCCCCCCCCCCCTTTAACGGCAATCATAACAAATAAATAAATATATAAATCCGCAAGGTTGCAATTGGTCACATCTACATATGGACCTTCCTTGACCGCAATAATAGATTAGCTGCAATAGTTTATAGAAAAGAAAGGTTGACCTACGTGCAAATAAATATAGCACAAATCTATAAACGATATGATTATTTTAGTCCAATCTATATATATAGTACTTGTAACACTAGCTGCTATAAAAGGCACCCTGCATAATCTGGAACCAAACTGGTGTCGAAGTGCTTTGAATATGGTGGCAACTTTAGGGCAGGGGAAAAAAATGGTTGCTTGCTCATGACTGCAATGTTTGGCCACATGTGTGCAGGAGCAACATCATTCACATAAAAGGGGATGACGGCCGGTACACCCTTGATCTCCTGCTTCGAATGTGAGTGATTCCACTGCACAAAAGTTAAGGAAGATTGTGCGAAAAACATGTCTTCAATCTTGCCCACGTGTATGCCGCAATGGTAATGTGGACTGTGTTGCAGCTGCCACATGGTGAACATGCAGCAAACCAACTACTGGCAAGGCACACATGTCAATTGAACTTGTATGGGGAAGAATAGAAATGAGCATGACTTCAAATTATATGTGCAAGTAAGCTCAATCAGGTATCTCCATTTCTTGTGTGCAATATATCATTGATCTCAAATCACAACTTTCCAACTTGAGTATGCCACATTCATAGATAAGCAATGGGTGTCACTGTCACCATCACTGTCTATTACTCTTAAGCTAAATTTTTGGGCAAGTTCCGTGATACTTTACTACTGCTTTATGCAATATAAAACAAGGAATCAATGTATCCAGCCACAACTCAAGCTTGCATGACCGTAAGAATGAGGTGTTAGTTTGCAGTTTCTAACTACGTTCTAGGAGGCTTTCCGTTTAATTATCAGGTTACAACACGTTTCCAAGTATGGGAATTTTAGTCATGCAATAATGTACACCGTATTCTGTTATCAGAAAGATGCTTGCGGCGGGCGCACTCACTTGCAAGTTCGTATGGTTGAAAAATATCCGGTCTTCCGTAAAGAAGCATCTTTTGTTGCCACATGCCTTCGTATGACCAGCTTGTTTGGTGAATGGTGTCCACCAGAGTATGATCGGCTCAGAAACATTTTCCGGTGATCCCGTGTAATGACCTGGATGTGAGAGTCCAAATCGTTACGTACTTACGTGATTTTCAGGCAGTGCTGTCAAAAGAAAATGAAAAATGCGATTCTTGTTCAAAAGATGACGCTCAATCTTACGCCTCTGCGATATTTGACGTTTTTAATGCTTATTTTACGCCCGCAGGGCGATCACATTTCGAAAGAGCGTGCGGAGTAGAACAGACAGGGCAGTTGAATATTAGTTGTGCAGTTCTCATGAGAGCTCAAGAATCAGATAAAAGAAGGCCCGAACAAATGTGCATGCAAAAAACGCTTCTGATAGCTTCCATGCACGTAGAAACTTACTGTGGTCGGTTCGGTAGTGGCCGTAAAAGAGCGGATCGTTCTCGGCATTCTGTGCGTAAAAATTGGATTGTAGCAAAACCGCTGATCAGCCGCGATGTTGTGATTACTTACCGATATTAGAAAGTAAGAGAAACCGTATGAGAATAAGGCAAGGGCCACTAAAATAAGCGAGATCCGAACCAAAAACCGCCTCGATCTGAACTTGTTGGCTGCGCAGACAGCCACCATTTCTTGACTTACGTGCGCTCGCAGTCGTCTCTAGTCGCTGCAATAAGCTTTCGGTTTCGATTTTCGTCAAGCTGCTTGGTGCTGGAAGAAATCGGAGAACTTTTCAAGAATTTGAGAGGGGGGCACGCACAGCTTCTTTTCGGAATAAGATCACGCGCTTTGGAGAAAGACGGTGAGTGAGACTATTGGAATGAATGCAAAGGTAAAATACCAGAGCCTTTAGGGTGCATTATATGCTGCTGGCAAACATGTTAACTGAGAAACAGAAACGCAGGTCTGCCAGGTCCGCATAACGTCTCGGCGGTCGCAATAAACGGAGTTCGCAAAATAAGTAGCAAAATGTGAATGTTGTTATGAAAAAACGGACAAATATGATACATTTTTTTTTCAGTACTGACGTGGGAACCGCGCTTTCCAGATTTAGAACAGACAAGCTTGTTCATCTGTACGTATGAACACTGGAGGGCTCCATTTATTTATTTATTTATTTATTTATTTATTTATTTATTTATTTATTTATTTATTTATTTATTTATTTTACTTTTGATACTAAGGTACTTTTGCCGTACACCAAAAATTGCACACAGGAGCGTTTTTTCATCCGGCCCTCATCAAAATGTGGCCGCTAGAAATCGAACCCGTGACATTAATTAAGTGGACATTAAATTTTCATTCTCATTGAAATTACACAGAACAGCATATAATTTTCTACAGCGCACAGAGGAGGAATTGGCACCGGTGTCATGGAGTCTAGGTAAATAATGTTCTGATGTTGACGAATAGGAGGGGCGGGAGAGTGAAATTGCTTACAGGCCATGTTTGGGTGCCACAAGTGTCTGTGGTAAAGTGGGCGTACTTTACTTTTTGACGATTTTGACTTGCAGGACGGAGACACGGATCACTCTGGCTCACAACTGAAGCACATTCTGATGTTAACAGCGCAAAACCTTAGACGGGAACACGAGACGAGAAGACGACACCGCGAGCGCTGACTTTCAACAACGTTTATTTGAAGACAACACGACTTGTTTTACATTTGCCCATAGGAATCACACGTGTCACGGACACGTCATTGCACATCACGTGACACACGCACTTCTGCACACTCACGAAAATAAAAGAAAGGTGAAGGATTGTGTCCCTGCTGCCATACGTGCACAACATATCTCACCGCTTGAAAAAGATTGAGCCAAAAGCTGCAGTTAATGTTGTGCTTACAGCCCCGAAAATACTGAAAAGCCTTTGCCGACGCGCCAATGCAGAATAGCCAATAAGACAGCAAAGGTGCACGATAAATCACCAGCAGCCGTGGTGTATTCTTATACCTTTTAAATGTGGAAAAAGTATATAGGGCAAACTGAAAGATGCACAAACGAAAGATTAAAAGAACATAAACTTAACGTCGAGCACGCGAGCAGGAATTTTGGCATCCACGTCAGAGATTGTCCCTCCAAAGCTTGTGCCGCAGAATTTGAATGCTGTGAAGTGCTGGACCAGCTGGTTCGAGAGATTATTGATGACCAGCTGGTTTGGGAGATTATTGAGGCAGCCGAGATTGCTAGACTTCATGACCAATGTGTTAGCACGCCATCCTTGTGGCTAACAGATAAGTAACTTGAGCTTTTGCACGTGCAATCTTTTTCGTGAGTGCAGAAGTGCGTGTGTCACATGATGTGCAATGACGTGTCTGTTACACGTCATTACACGTGTGATTCCTATGGGCAAATGTATAAGATGCCGTGTTTTCTCTGAATAAACATTGTTTAAAGTCAGCGCTCGTGGTGTCGTCTTCTAGTCTCATGTTCCCGTCTAAGGTTTTGCGCTGTTAACACCAGGATGGAAAACCAACAAGCCCAAGCTGTGGTTCTAGCGAAGCACATTAACTGATTTATTTTGGACAAGGGGTGTATTTTCAAGGCCGGGAAGTAAAAAAGAAAAGTAAAGCTTTAAGTGGTCTACAAAACATAGTATCTGATGATGCGCACGTACGAGAAAACAGCACCAGTCCTGTCAAAGACATGCCGATGGTGTGCTTACGGGCTGTTTTTACGATTGTGGAGAGCGTCTGTTTTTGTATCCCCAATGACGGTCTCTTCACCAGCGCGTGCCAGGATTTGATTATTGCCAACACACAGACACACGCACACGCTTTGAGAAATTTTGGCAGATATGAAACACAAAAGGAGATTCCATAGTCAAAGACTGTATTGGGACCTCTGGTCAAGGTTAGATGGCGAGAGGAATGACTATAGCAGCAAAATAAAACAATATCATGGTATATTAACATAATGGTCATGTAAGAGTAGAACAAATATTTTAGGATTTTTTTTTTTTTGCATTTCCTTCTTTGAGAATCAAAGTGTGTGCACAACAAAGATAAGAATTTCGAGAATGCCTTCCGAGGGTCAGTAATATCATTTACCGAAGACCAATAGCTGTGAATCCATCTCTGTCTAAAACACGCTAGTGAAGGAAGTGCTGCGCACACGAGAAAGGGAATCGAAGCACAAGAATATAGGGTAATAATCCGTGATATTCACACTCAAGACACCTGCTTTGGGTGGAAGCAACACATTTGACAGTGCATGATCAATGAGCGTGCTTACACCATCATTACTACACCGTGTCGATTGGGTAATTAAGCACTGCTTACCGAAACTATGAAATAAACGAGTAGATTGTAGAGGAAAAAGCTGTTTTATCATGTAAAGTAATATTTATGTTACCCATTACGATAAAAAATTTTTCATGTAATAATGTTTCCATGGTTTTACTGAGCTTGTCACAAAATTTACTAGTGGATGAGCACAGCGAGCGGTAAGTAACTCCGAGTAGAACATTTTTGATATCGAGATTAAGAAGCTGGTTGTCCAGTTCAAACCATACAGATTCGCAGTGGCCGGCATTCATGTTTAGATCGCGTCTACGCTGATATGTAACGCCAGCCGATACAACAACAACGCCACCATGTTTGCTTGTTTGTCTATGGTTCCATGTTCTGAACCATAACATGGAAAACAAAAGAAGATTGCGATCTTCATCACACAGCCAAATCATTACGCAAATAATTATCGTAGCCTCAAGTTACACTGCTAAGCACGAGGTCGCGGGCTCAATTCAATTCAATTTTATTCGACAAACCGCGTACAGTGAATTTCCATGAACTGTTTGGACCCGTAGCCAAAGGCTAGCAATGGGTCCAATACTGAAGTACAATAAGGCACACAGGTATATGTTTCATAATCACATTGAAAGCATGATAACAACACACAAAGATCATAAGTTTCATATCGTATAAAGAAAGAAAGAAAAAAGGATGAAAACCAAAAAAAAAAAAAAAAAACTAGGAAGACGTAAGAAAACACACTGAACTATAATGCATTGAACACTAATTCATACTACACAAAAGGTGGACAAACAGGGTAGTTTGAAATTCTGGTTGGCGCATCAGATAATCTTCACTCAGCGACAACGAAAAAAAAAAAAAAAAAAAAACAGAAAAAAAACATATATCAATGTATTAATACGGGGAAAGGAGATGACAATGTCATGATAACAGAATTAATGATAAGAAATATTTTTTCACTGTGACAGTGAAGTCATGGGCTTCTTTTAGTTCTAGTGTCAAAGAGTTCCATACCTTAGCACTCGTAACTTGTATTTGTCGCTCTCCATAAACGTTGTGAATTGGAGGTAAGTTAAGGTTATACGAGGCTACATTTCTAGTGGCACGCGATGTCGTCCGGAACAGGGACGCGAGGAGAGGATGTTTATTTTGCACTATACTGTTAGTAACTAGAACAGTTTTAGTTGACGTAAAAGATCAAATGACAGAACATGCATATTTTTGAACAGTGCTGTGCCATGATGAAATATGTCAGAGTTAGTAATTATTCTTATAGCCCTTTTCTGAATTTTACGTATCGGCTGAAGGTATGTTCTCTAAGTCGACATCCGTGATTCAGCACATTCTGTTAAATGACCATGTATAACCGCGAAATATAAGGTACGGAGAGTTTTGTTGTCCAAGTAATTTCGGGCTTGTATTAAGTGATAACATTCCCCTGAAAGCGTGTTGCATAGCGCATCAATGGACTTTTTCCAGTGTAGGTGGCAGTTATTACTCCGCCAAGATATTTGAACGAAGTAATGTGCTCGAGAAGATTGTCATGAAGTACTATATACATGAACTGAAGATACATCTGGAGACTTATTTCGCGAGTGAACAATCATGTATTTTGTTTTTCCTATACGTTAACTGTTAATTTATTTTCGGCAAGCCATCTAGAAATGTTAGTCAGCCCGGCATTAGTTTTCATTTGAACATCCTAGATATCTCCTGTTACTATTATAACTGTATCATCGGCATACATATCAGTATTTGTGCAGAGCTTAGCGCATTGGGCAAGTGATTAATGTACAGGGGAAAAAACAAACGCCCCAGGACTGATCCTTAGGGAACTCCTGTACTAATTCGCTGAGGAGACAATATCAAATTATTCATTATACGACTACCTGACTGCGGCTCTTTAAGTAACTTCCGAGTAACTCGGCAGCGTGTCTGCGAAAACCATATAGTATTTTAGTTTATTTAGTACGATGTAGTGATCGACGGTGTCGAATGCTTTTCTTAGGTCAAGAAATATCAGTGCGAAAAGCTTATTGTTATGGAGAGCTACGTTGAATACTTGAATGAAAGACAATACTGCGGTAGATGTGGAAAAACCTGGTCGGAATCCGTGTTGTTGCGGGCTAATTATGTTGTACTTTTCTAGAAATTTCTGAATTCGCTTTGCAAGAATCTTTTCGTAAATAGTATTTAGTATACCCAGGACAGATATCGGTAGATAAAAAGCAGGACCAGATTTATTACCATTCTTGAATATCGGTATAACCTTGGCCAATTTTCGTGAAGATGTGTATGTACAGTCGCGAGCAAAAGTTTGGAGACCAAAGCATCAGCGAAAAATTAAATCGAGCGCAGCCCCGCGGCCTGGCATTTGTTTAATACATTGTATTGGTGCGCGCTCTTGATTTCAACCGGAATGCCCGGGCTGCGAAGAAAAAAAATATATCGCGGCACCTTTGGTTCCCAAACTTTTGCTCGCGACTGTACAACTGCTTAAAGAGAGGTTGAAAATGCGGCACAGTATAGGTCCTAGTACGTCAATGTTTTCTTTAACCATGCATAAGGTTATACACCATCTAGACCAGGGGCCTTGTTACATGGCCTGCGTAGGGCCATGTAACACAGGCGTAGGCCTGCGTAGGGATGCGAGCTTGATAAGTTATTAGCTAAAAATACCCCGATGTTTAAAAAGTAGTAGTTAAAATTGTCAACTGTACTGGCATCCATTTTCTTTGGAACAATAGTTTGTGATATCCCTATACCCGCCACTTTGACTATCTCCCAAACTTTTTTTGTGGAACTTTGAGCTCAATGGGATTTGAGTAGTACTACTGTTTTCGCGGTCTCATCCTTGTGACAAATTTATTGCGCAGTTTTGTACTGACCTAAGTATTACTACTCATGTACGTGAGACGTCGGCCGATGCTATACCTTTATTTCCGAGCAGCCGCCCGAGTCAGAGACGAAGCACCGCACGAGACAAAAGAGGATGATGAGTTGTATGTACAAATGACGACGACGATATGCACAGAATGCGCTCACACTCATTATGCTTATTTTGTCTCCATTTATGATATCAGTAGTTTTTTCCCTTAAAATTAACAGTATGTCGGCGGTCATCCAGGGAAATATTGGAGATTTGTAGGAGCGGGTGGCTACGGTTATGCGGCTACTGTCAATTGTGCGCGCAAGGAAATTAATCAAGCATGAAAACGCACCACTCACGTCGTTACACTCTATTTCCCTTATTCTGATTAACTGAATGTTTTTACGGAGCAAACCGTAATCTATTCTTGTTACACGATTCTGCTGTGGTTTCACTGGGGCTCTTAATCTTAACTTTAATAAAGAAGGGTAGATGGTCTGTTATTGGGGTGTCATGCACGCCAGTCGTAACAGATTCTTCTATGTTAGAGCGTGGTCGATTAGTGTCGCAGCTGTACTTGTTAGGCGCTTAGGTGTGGTAATTAGGTTACAAAAGTTGAATAAATCGAGTAAGTATTTATAGCTATCTAGACCTGAGCATTGCGTGTTGATATTCAGATCGCCAACAATCACTACTTTCTCTTTGTAGCTTGATAGAGCGAAAAGAATCACTTCTACATTTTTTAGAAAAATGGACAGAGCTGAATTCGGAGGCCGATAGATGGCACCTATGATAAGCGAGCAGCCGAATCTAACAAAAAGCGCTTCAATGTCTGC
The DNA here is from genome assembly GCF_013339745.2 of Dermacentor silvarum. Taxonomy (NCBI): domain Eukaryota; kingdom Metazoa; phylum Arthropoda; class Arachnida; order Ixodida; family Ixodidae; genus Dermacentor; species Dermacentor silvarum. The sequence continues at coordinate 165,848,049 of NC_051154.1, forward strand.
ATGTTGTAAGTGACGTCATATCAGAAATCCTATAGTTGTACTTAACAAAAAATGCCACACCTCCACCGCGTGTTCTGGAATCCCATGGAAGCGATATGTTCGTGTACTGTGGAATGATAACGTTCTCGCCGTGTTTTAGCCATGTTTCACATAAAGCGATAATATCAATCCTCTTGTACATTGTGGAAGAAATGCAAGAAACGAGTCTAGGTTCTTTTTTAGACTGTGAATGTTGATATTAAAAATAGAAATATCCGAGTTATAACTCGAGTTCTTGGGTATGCTATGGTTATACTCCGGCCATGCACGGAACAGCGCCCAAGAAGCAAATACTTATACTACTTTGGATAGATCGTCCTCAGTAGTGATAGGAATAACTCTTGAGTTTTCTAATTTCCTCATTAGGATTTTGCCTTCGGAACCCAGGAAAATTTCCAAAAATTTTTTTCTCGCTTTAACTCAACCGCATTGCCAAGCAAGATTTTGTTTTCAGGGCATAGGTGATCGTTTCCGTAAACGGGAATATTTTCCCGATAGCCAAGCATTGTTGCGTTCAGCCGCTTCATTCTTGCTGAATTCGCGATCTTGTCTCGAGTTGATCTTGATGTGAATCTGGAAATTATGTTGGGAACACCTGAACCCTTTGTAGGCACTCGATGTATGACTTCAATGTCTTGGTCGGGAATTTCATGACCGAGGGATTTCGCACTTTTTTTTTTTTTTTTTTCATTGTTGCAGGCAAGTCCTCATTTTCAGCCAACGGAATTCCCTTGATATCAACTCTAAGTTCTTACGCCGGGAGTATTGTTTCAACTTTATTATCTCCTTTCTTTTTTTCATCCTTTACTTCCTTACTGTGCCGTTGACAGTCCTGTTGACTATCGAGGCTCCTTTTCCATCTCATGTCAGCTCCTGCTGGAGCGATTTCATTTCTTTTTTGAAATCATCAAGGGCATCGCTAAGAAATTCCACCAGCTGATGAACGGGCGACAAGTCAGCCTTCATGACAGAGTTCAGTGACTGAACAATTGCGACATCTTTCTTAAGCTTCAGCATAGCGTTAATAAACCTTGCGGCCGTTTAGGTGATGGCCTTAGTCAGTTCCTTGATGGAATTAGGAGGCTTATCGCCCAAACCATTGGTAAATGTATTCAAAGCTTCCATTGTCACCAACGTACTTACACAACTGCTGGCATAGCTGAGGTACCGGAATGGCTGCAGTGCGTAAAGACAGCAGTTTAGCAGTCGCAGTTAAACGACTGCCAGACCGCTCGATTCCCGGCCGCAGCGGCAGCATTTAGGGCGAAATGAAAAACGCTTGTATTTAGGGGGACGTTAAGGAGTCCCAGGTGGTAGAAAGGCATTCGGAGCCCTCCACTATGGCGTTCCTTATAACGTACTTGTTCTTGAACGGGCAGCGTCCAATGACGCAATCTCGTGAGCACTGGAGTCCGCCAGCACAACGTGACAATTTTCTTGATTGTACGTTTAGGTAGTACAACGGGATATTCCCCAGGCTTACGAGAAACGTACCTCATTTAAAATGTGTCAGTTCCTGAAAAGAAAGTGATGGAAACACTACATGGCTCACACAGGCAATTACCAAGCCAGCCGATAAACGTGGCGCTGTGGTGATAATGAATAAGGCCGATTATGTTGCTGAAGCGCACAGACAACTGCGTGACAATTTTTCTATAAGCTCGTTGACAACGTTCCCATGGAGCATTTCAAGGAAATTGTTGCTTACAGCATCTGGGAACTCGTCAAAGATAGCAACGTAAGCGACAAAGCGATACGCTCATTGGTCCTCCGCCCCCTCCCGGGACGATTTTAAATCCTACCGAAAATACGTACACCAAACAATCCGGGTCGCTATATCGTGTCTGGTATCGGTACCGTCACAGAATCACTTTCCAACTTCGTCGACAGCCTCATTAAGAAAATGTCGCTTACTTTCTCCTCATATCTTATAGATACTAACCACTCCTTATCGGATATCATTGACCTCGACGTACCTCTTGGTTCATTACTTCTGACACTAGACGTAGCCTCGCTTTAAACTACCATTCTGCATAATGACGGCATCCGAGAGGTCATCATCATCATCAGCCTATATTTATGTCCACTGCAGGATGAAGGCCTCTCCCTGTGATCTCCAATTACTCCTGTCTTGCGCTAGCTGAATCCAGCTTGCGCCTGCAAATTTCGGAACTTCATCACCCCACCTAGTTTTTTGCCGTCCTCGACTGCACTTCCCTTCTCTTGGTATCCATTCTGTAACTCTAATGGTCCACCGGTTATCCATCCCACGCATTACATGGCCTGCCCAGCTCCATTTTTTCCCGCTTACTGTCAATTAGAATATCGGCTATCCCCGTTTGTTCTCTGATCCACACCGCTATCTTCCTGTCTCTTAACGTTAGGCCTAACATTTTATTGCGATAGCAATTATATGGACACTTCAACCGAATTTCTGCCGTCGTCGTCGCCGTCGCCGTGAGGTTCCCTATAGATAAAATCTTCGCCGCGCGCCGTATGCCCCAGCGGAAGCGTGCGGGGACGCGCGCTATCACGGAGAGCGAACGCACTCAATCGCCCACGCGCAAGCAAGGAAGCAGGAAGCCAGCGCCGGAAAGAGCGGGGGGGGGGGGGGCACTTCTACTCCGCCAACAACCACGCTCGTCGCTCGTCCGCACCGTCTCTTATCTCCACACGGCTCTGACCTTTATGCGCCGTGCATTCGCCGCTCAGTTTCCGTTGAAGCGATAGACCGCACGTACCTTCCGCCGCTGCGGCGTATACTTGCTGCCAGCGTTTTGACAGTCGTTGTCTGCAGTCATTCAGTGTGATCTATTCGTGTTTGTGCGCGCTCACACCACGTTTGTGCATTCAGTTAGTAATAGTCGGGTCACATTTTCCAACGCACGCTACACATGCAATGCTGCCCGGATCGGCAGTGCAGCACTACAGGTATATCCCTTCGCACGCGCTGCCCACGGGAAGCGTTTCTCATCAACACCACCGTTTCACACGCGCCTTCTCGTGGTCATCGAGTCTCTCTTCAAGTCGGTCTACTTACGCCGCAGCACACCTACTTACTTAATCAGCTCATGTTTACTACAATTAATATTGCTACCAAAGCCGCTTACCTTACTTCGTATGACATTGCTGTGTTGCTATCGCATTCATTGCTTCGCCCTTAGGGCGAAACTGTGACATTTTTTTTCGTTCCATCGCTCTTTGTCCGGTCCTTTACTTCTTCTCGAGCTTCTTTGTTAACCTCCAAGTTTATCCAAGTAAATAAGAGGTATTGATTATTTTAGCCAAGGGGCGTCATTTCTCGCTCGGAAAGGCGGCTTTAAGGCGCCCTGTCCACAAACGCGGACACTAACTTTCGCTAGTTGCGTGCGGCCCTCTTACACTTGTTACTCCAAGAAAGGATAGTATTTGACAATCATGAAACATTGCTTTTTACAAATAAATCGCTTTTGGTTTTTTAAATAACTTTAATACCACGAAAACAAATAAAAACGAAGAGCTACTTACGGCTCGTGCCGTAGAAGCTTGAAACGGCCATTTTCCCGCGCTTTCTGATAATTATTTCGTATGTCTTCAGGGCGATGGCGCCACTTGTCAAATAGAGAATGGCTCGCGCTTTTCAAATCACATTGTGTTTGGGACTACGCGAATGCAAAGTTGGTGTCCACGTGTGTGGACACGGCGCCTGAAGGGGCTATTCACCGTTGAAGACGACGACGCTGACGAAGCGGACGCGCCTCACATGGTCTCCGTACATTTTAATCTCTTGTGTTCAAACAACCACTGCTGGACCCAAACTAACGTCGGAACCAGTTTCCGGAAGTGGTCAGCTACCTATCAAGAGCAGTCCCGACGCCAGGGACCCAGGACAAGGGTTTCTACGACCAAAAGTTCGAGCCGGTCACGGTGTCGATTCCTAACCCTAACGAGATCTTCAGCTCATCTGTCTGGCCGAGAAACAGGGGCACCGCACCCGCGAATGCGCGCGGCGTCGCTATTACAGCCTTCCCGGCTCCTGGGGACTTCGCCCAACGATTCGCACCCCGATGAGATCAAGTAAGCACCACCCCTCCCCTCATTATGGATGTAGTAGAGGATGAAGGCACGGAAATAACACCCGAAGAAATTACCCCTGAAGCAGGGTGGCTTGTTAGCCACCGCCACAAGCAATGACACACGTACCACGCAGGCATCATCCCTACTCGTACATGGCTCCCTCCATGCAACAGAAAGCGCACGCATCGAGAGTACCCAGCAGTCCGCCCCAACGTTACTATACTAGCTTCAGTTGTAAAACTCGGCGGCGTTGCGCGGAACCGCCACCCGCCCGCGCCTTCATGGCGCTGCCGTTGCGCCCAGCTTCACTTCCCCACTAGCCGACTACGCGAACTGGCCGGACGAAACACGCAGTGCAGCGTTGGTGTATTCTGTGGTTGGCTGTTGACGCCGGATTTCAGGAAGCATGTCATCCGCGAAACTGTAGCCTTCGCCGCGTTTGTTAAGGATATTAGCAGACGATGCCGACGTGCTGCGTTCCTGGCTGCACAAGCGGATATAGAATGATGTCGATAGTTCGGCGCGCCACTTGTGTGCTCCCAGCAATGCGACACTTCGCTCGGCGTTGAACAGAGCGATTCCTCGTGCCGACCGGGAACTCTCTGCGAAATCCATGGTGTGTGATTTACACTTTCATGAGCAGGACATCTTAAAGTGTTTGTGCATATTATCAATGGACAAACGGTTGAGGTGCCACGAGACAAGTGGACACTTGCCGAGGGTGCGGTGTCGAAAGTGTTCCTTAACCTTCCCTCGTATCTGTCGAACCAACCGGGAAAAAAAAAAAAAAACGCAAACGAAGAGAGATGTTTGGTGACCTGTTCTGGTCCATCTTAAAAGAGCTGTCAGAGAATACGCTGAGTCGTGTTGGGTGTCCCTTGCGCTTTCAGGAACTGAGTCACACATCATTAAATTTTTAATAGCGGAGCTGTTTAAGCTTTTTGCTTCCCCGCGTAGTGTGCGCAAAAACTCGCCTAGCGATGACGTCACTTCGCACAGCCGCGCCTCACATCACCTTGCGATAGCGAATCAATAACTAATCGATCAATAAGCAATAAATTCCGGAAAATGCTGGGGATGACTTGGTAGTGCTTAGCCTAGCCCAAACACGTGGCAATACCTTGCGATAACCAATCAATAGCTAATCAATAGCTAATCGAGCAGTAATAAAGAAATTCCGGAAAATGCTGGGGATGACTTGGTAGTGATTAGCCTAGCCCAAATACGTGGCCAATACGTTGCGATAGCCAATCAATAGGTAATCGATTATCGTTCAATAATAAATAAATTCCGGAAAAGCATAACCCGTAAGGCCAGGACCAGCTAGGTGCCGATCATCTCCGCTGTTTCTTTAGCTTTACGCCACTTGTGCAAGCTACGCTAATCTTTATTTAGTCACACGCATGCATACACGCATACCTTGCAGGAACCTTGCATAAAAATGCATTCTTGGGCGAGGTTCCTGGAGCAGCTACGGGGATCCAGTCTTGAAGGCAGCGAGGAAACGTACCAAGCTGCTGTAGGATGGAGTTGGTTTCCACGTAGGCTCAAATCATTTGCCTAGATTATGTCCCTTCTGACAGTTTAAGTCTTAGCTATATATATAGGGGCATACAGTTGTTTTCAGTTCGTTTTCTTTAAGAAAGCATTCATTGGTTTACAAGAAAGTTGTGCTGTTATTTTTGTGGATAACAAATTTGGTCTCGCTAGCTGGCGCATAACTGCCCCAGACCAAACTGTTAAGCAAGTAAAAGCAGCGAGAAAACGTGCCAAGCTGCTGTATGGGAAGAGTAAACTGCGTGAGAGGTTTAGGCGGCAGGAAGAAACACACGACACTTAAAAACGCAGCTTCTGCGCTTCGTCGTATGAGTTTCTTCCTGTCATGCAGTTTACCCTTCTTTCAGTATCAACCAACTAGCCCGATATATCTTATTGCTGTAGGTGGATACCGCTTTCGCATGGTATCACTAATTTGGACTATAGGGAGAACGCCAGCGGGCGTGAAACACGCGCAAGCTGCCTGTCCGCACGAGCTCAAGGCTGCGGCGAGGCGTCTGCAATTAAGCGCGATGGAATGGCGCCGCCATCTGGTGGCTGCCGAATGAGTGGCGACAGCGGCGGTAAGCGCATGGGCGGGGAGTTTTACAACTGAAGCTAGTCTAGTAACGTTGGTCCGCCCTACGCCGCCCACGAACCCCACGGCAACCGCGACTTTCTAAGAACGATATCAAGATCGTCATTCGCACAAGAGACGGTTTCAACGTGTCCAAACTAGGAGACGCCCAGATACGTGACTCAATGCTTGAGATCACGGGCATTACAACCGAAGAAGCTGAGGAAGACATATATCGCTCATGCGCGGATAATAGCGTCATTGTAATTAGCACGCCAATCATGTCTAACGGTGAAAAATACTGCTGCATCCGCAGTCTCCCCATCGGAGCACTCTGCTACGCTGCCACAGCATACGCCACACCGCCGGAAGACAAAGCCAAAGGAGTTATACATAATATCCCTTCATATGACACGGAACAAGACATTACCAAGAGCCTCGTTTACAAGAACGCTGCGATTCTGCAGGCCCGACGCATGGGCAACACGAATTCAGTGCTCATCGTATTCGGCGGAAAGCAAGTACCGTACCACTTCTACTATCGCGGAGCAGAATACAAATGCTATCTCTACATAAGAAGCGCATTGAGGTCTGCGACATCGGTGCCCTGCGACGGTGCCCTGCGGCACCGTCGGCCACAAGGCCGATGTATGCCCCACTCCGACCCAGAAGAAATGCAAGAGCTGTGACACAGTAAATGCGCCGGCTGATCATACTTGTCACCCTTGCTGCGCGCTCTGCGGCAAGGACCACAGGACTGGCGATAAGGCCTGTCATCGCCGCTTCCAGACACCACACCTCCTACTCCAACGACGAAGGGAACGCATACGACTGGGACAATAAGGAGCGAACCAGAAGACTCGGCCATCGACTTCTGCAAGTGGAGACTCAGCTCAGCCAACACTGAAGTCGACGCCCCAACCGCAAGCTCCCGAACGCAGCAACTCTCGTGGACGCAGCCGGTCTCGTGGACGCAGCCGGTCTGGTAGACGCAGCCTGTCTCGTGGACGCAGCCAGTCTCGTGGACGCAGCCGGTCTCGTTGACGCAGCCACTCCCGAGGTCGCAGTCAGTCACAGGGACGCGGCCATTCCCGAAGCGGACCGGATTCAACACCGACGCAGCATCAACGAAATGCCACCCTTAGAGCGACCACAGCTAAAGTCCAAGACGCTCCCCCCAAGGTAAGCTGGGCCAGCATTGTCTCCCACACAGGTCACACCACAGAACCTAAAGCAACCACAGTGAACACAGTTAGTGATGCTACCATGCACAGCTTCATGCAGGAGCTCCGATCCTTACGTGCTGAGATACAAGACCTCAAGACAGAAAACGTTAAGCTCAAATCACAACTTTCAGACACACAACCCAAACGATTAACATAAAATGCAGACATAATATTGTTCCTGTCCCTGCAGTAGAGTGCCCGCACACCATCCAACAATCAACCCCGTACAAACGCAAAGCCCTCGAACCCATATCACAAGCGACATCATCAGCATATACTCCAGAAGGGAGTGTCAACTCTGGAGCTCTCACTCAGCTGCAACAGCGGATAGAACGTAAACTCAGCGAAGCATTAGACTGCAAGCTCGCCGAATTGCTCGACGCCTCCATTACAAAGGCTCTCGAGCGCGCAATGGACACCCTCCTTACTGCGAAACTCAAAACGCTACTACTACCCAGAATTGAGCAGGCCTTTGCGGCAAGAGAAAAACAGCGGCAGGGAAAAATGTACGACACGCACAAAGCCTTTCAAGACATGGTCGCCACCCTGGCTCAAAATCACAATACCCGTTTGACAGGGTTGGAAAGCTCCCTACTCGTCCTAGAGCAGGTCCCCTAAAGAAGCCGTACTCCCGTCCCGACAAAGATGGCTGCGCGTAATCGTGAACGAGCCACCTACTGCATTTGGCAGTGGAACTGCCGGGGATTCCGGCGAAAACGAGCACACTTACAGCAATACATTACCAGTGGCGTAGCCAGTAATTTTGTTCGGGGGGGGGGGGGGGGGGGGGGCTCAGGTTGCAGCGCGGCCTCCTCCTTATAGAATTTGTCGAGGGATCAAATACATGAATAATAACTGTATTGCCAATGCCATTGTATATTAGATGCTGCAAACGAATTATTGAACGCTACGCACTGTCAAGTAAAATATGTATTTTTTCATAAAAGAATATATTCGTATGTCTCAAAAATTCTGGCAGAAATAACTGATATCAATGCGGCCGCGTTTTTTTAATCTATTTAATGAGGAAAGAAAATATCACACGGACATTAGAACTATATCAGTTCGAAACCAGCAAAGCAGTGTATACAGCTGATATGAAGAACGTAAAGGCCATGATATGAATAAGTTGAGGACAAATATTTTGATGAATCTTCGTCATTCAAGAACCTTGTTTACATTTTTGCACATATGCAACGGCCAGGAAAAAACCTCAATGACGCTGTCCCTCATTGCAATAGATTGCGCAGGAGATTATACTCGCAACAGTGAGTACAAATAAACAGTAGGAGAGAGAGAGAGAGAAGTCATAAGGGAAAGGCAGGCCCGGCAGGGAGCTTAACTAGAGCACTGCACGGGCCGATTTTTGCGGCCCGGGCCCGGCCCGGGCCCGTTTTTACATTGGGGGGCCCGCCCGAGCCCGATCAAAACTTTTATGGCGAGACCCGAGCCCGGCCCGGGCCCGGAAATAATCTACGTTACCCGCCCGGCCCGGCCCGCCACCCCTTTACCTTAAGCCCGAGCCCGGCTCGAGCCCGGCTCGAAACCGGCCCGAACCCGGCCCGAGACCGAAAAATACATGTTTTTCAGAGTTGAGAAGCCCGAGAATAACTCGCAGAAAGCCCGAGCCCGGCCCGGGCCGGCGTCAAAAAACCCGAGCCCGGCCCGGGCCCGGGTCAAAAAGCACACGCCATGCCCGAGCCCGGCCCGAGCCCGTGAAAAAACTCCTCTACCCGGCCCGGCCCGGCCCACGGGCCGGGCCGGGCCCGGGCTTTCGGGTAAGCCCGAGCCCGTGCAGTGCTCTAAGCTTAACTATGCTGAGCCCGGTAGGCTACCCTGCACTGGGGAAGGGGGAGAAGGGATTGAAAGAGAAGGAAGATAGAAGTTAACAGTTCACACGTTGCACATTTACAGTTAAGCGTTCATCGCTGAGTTTCGTCACAGGCGTTCATACAGGCTTGTGCACTTCAAAAAAACACAGCAGCGCCTTTGTAGCCCTGCACATAGCAGACGCACGAGGCCACGCGCCCAAGATCTTTTCCTCCGTAAAAGGCCTGTCGTCTAAGTGCCCCAAAGCCGTCCGAAGGGCAATCCTCTCATCTTCGTATCTGTGGCAGTCACATAAAAGTAGGAGTTCTGCAAAATATACATTAGAAATGCGAAGATAGAATGGAATATACAAATGCGAAGATACAACTCGCTAAAGGGCAAAAAAGAGTCGCTGGAAACAAAGTTCACTGCTTGTATACACAACACCTCTCAACAAGATATTTAAATATACGTCTAAGTCTCCAATAAATCTACGTATTTAAGCAAACGTCACTGTATACTATGCGTCAAACAAGACAAATAAACACGTTGCGGAGTCAGAGATAGTAAACTTTGCGCACAGAAAGACAGATGATCTAGGCAAGAACAAAACTATGATCGCAGAAATCGTGATATGTACTCGGGCCATGCAGCGGTCGCGACAGCACCTTACAGGTAGAATAATAGAGGAATAATGCAGAAATCAGTACGAAAATGTGTAATTTAACTGCCTGCAAGGGGCAACAATTATTCTGCACCCAAAATAAAAGGAGGGTTTTGCTTCGTTTCAAAAAAGAAATAAAAGCAGGTAGCTAAAAAGGAAAGAAAAGGACAAACGAAAGCCACAGATGATGCGGCAAGTTACTACCCAATATCCGAATGTGTTTTTGGCAAACGCCGCGTGGGCCGGGCTTTCAATGAGCAAGGTCGGTCAAAATTGGTTATTGATGTCCTCGTAATTTTCGTATTCGCATGATAATTTTGATCATGATGCTAACTGCTAGAATGAATGGCTGAAATTTCTGCGGTTTTAAAAGCTAACGAACAGTCATACGTTTTCATAATTACGTGCTTATATGGACCTGAAGGAACAGAGCTAGCTTTTTACTTGCAATGATTTTTGCTGCTTCGCTATCTAAAGGACAAACTTCTCTCGGCGGGGAAGTTGATCGAAGCGGTCAATGACTTCGGACACGTTGATGCCGACGTCTCTGTGGGTGTATTATGTATATAAGCACCAGTCTAACCATGTGTTCCACAGACATTGTAGAGCGCAAGTAGGTTTTTAGTAAACTCTTGTTAAAAAATATTCTCTCTGCGCTGGCAGTGGTCACTGGAAGGATGACTAAAATCTGGAACAGTTTGTACACATTTACATAGAACTTGCAGTCGCAATGAGAGAGGGCATCCATTCCGGTGCTAAAACCTAAATCACTCCCTCGATGTCGTTGGCATCCTTGTTTAGGTACCTTGCACAAACAGTAGGCTGTTCGATTCCACCGATGTCCGTCGTTTCGTCAAGAAGTATGGAGAAGCAGCCTGATTTTGCAACTAGGCTTTCTTTGATAATTTCGCCACAAATTTCTATAATTTTGTTTTGTGCATCTGGGCTTAAATACGAGGCATTACTAGGGAAACATTCCAAATGGTTCTTCAGATATGTATCTCCACAATCAGCTCGCATGCGAAAAAGCGCTCTGAAAATACCTGTATTTTCTTAGGGGCCTATGCTTAACTCCATAGGGCCACTGTCCCTGTGGCCACGGAGAGCCAGACCTTGTAGCCCGCAAAAAGAATTTCCTCAATAATAGGCCATTTCCTTTCTCCTGTTTTCTCATATTTTACTTTGCCTGCCCTGGTCCAGCTGATCGATCACATTGGGCACGCGTCCTGAAAATGTTTGGAGAAAATTACCACCTGCTAGCTCACAGTCACGGTAATACTTAGTATTTTCGTGTGTGTGGAAGATTGCGAGCGCGTGCTTTCATTTCTGGAACGGCTTGGACACGAGGGCTCCAGTGCACGCATGTTGGTCCAAGTTTATAACAGCATTAACCCCATAAAGTTCCATAATTGAAAATCTTTTAAAGCACGCCTTTGGAAATGTCAGTGCACCTTTCGCGTCAAAAGTTTATGAGAACTTTACATGTGCACCCATAAAATTTCGGAATTGAAATCTATGCGCTCCGTAGATTCCAGGGCCGCTGCGAGATGCCGCAACGCGCCCGCTCGCTATCGGAGAGGCCTTGAAAGTTTGTGCTCGGATGGGGCTCCTTGCGTTACGGGACCCGAGGTGCCACGAAATCCACCCCAGGTGCCACGAAATCCAGCCCGAGTTCGCAATGTTCGTGCCGAAATGTTATTCGAGCGTGAAAAAGACATTGTAGACAGAATGCAGAATGATTCCCGGCGTCGGTGCTAGCTTTGGTCGGCGGTGCATGCCGGCACGAAAAAATTTCGGGGGGGGGGGGGGGGGGCTGAAGCCCCATCAGCGCCCCCCCCCCGCCCCCCTCTGGCTACGCGCTTGTACATTACCTCTCTCGCACCGCATACTTCCCCCGATATTATCGCATTACAAGAGACCGGAGAACCGGCTAAGCTGTCGGGATACGCGGCGTACACCGCAGTAGCGGATGATGGACGCAGGCCCCAAGTAACCACACTAGTGAAGCGAAACATTACGGTTATGCAGCATCTCACAGGCATTGATACAGCAGCCCACATTCTCCTGGAGATAATCCCGTCTGCAAGGCGCACGCAACAGAGCCTCTTCATCCTCAATGTATACAGCAGCCCCAAACAACAACATAGATTTCTACGACTCTTCACCAAAGCAGATCAAGTAGCCAGAGGAGCCCCCCTGCTCATTGCAGGGGACCTAAACGCCCCTGCGGTTGCATGGGGATACACAGTGGACCACCGAAAGGGAAGACAACTATGGCTTGATGGACAGAACCTAGGTCTTACTCTTGTCACGGATCCAACCTGTCCAACTCGTGTGGGAAACAGGGTTAGCAGAGACACTACTCCGGACCTGACATTCGCAAAACGAATACAACAGGCAGACTGGATCAACACACAACTTGGGCAGCGACGGCTATATAATCCAAACCGCAGTTCGATCGGGCCAGCGAAAGGCCAAGGGCCGTCAACTTCGCCTCACAGACTGGGACGCTTTCCGGCAGGCCAGCGCCATCACCTCTCTCTCCGGTATCCAACATCCTTTGGAAGATTGGGTCGCATCCTTGCTGCAAGACGTGAGCGAAGCAACTAAATTGGTGCCAGAGGAAGCCAATCTGCAGGAGGCAGATTGCAAGTTACTGCATATGTGGGAAGCCCTCGCCAGTCTACAGCGCAGATACAAATGCAACAAGCTCAACCGAACGCTCAGAAAACGCATTGCCACGCTCGCCCTTCATATAGAAGGCTATGCACAACAAATTACTCGTCAAAATTGGCACAGTACATGTGACAGCATGGAGCGGCAACCAAACCTACCCAAAACGTGGAATATCCTTCGTTGCCGTCTCGATCCGGCCAACAGCAAAAACACACAACAGCACAACTTGCAAAAGATTATTCACACCCATCCGGGCACGGACGCACAGCTTCTTCAAGAGCTGATAGACCGCCACGTAGGACCTCAACCTACTACACCCGCTCCAGCATACACTGGCACCGCTAATGACCATCTGGACGCGCCCATACAATCAGCAGAAGTACGTGCAGCCATTCTCGCACTCCGCCCTAACTCGGGCCCCGGAACCTGATGGAATACTTATAAAATACTTCGCAACCTAGATGAGGACTCTCTAACAGCCCTCACGGCTTATTTTAACGCGTACTGGGAAACTGGACAACTCCCGTCACAATGGAAAGGAGCCAAAATCATGATTCCCAAACCCGGGAAGCGCCTCCTACTCGAAAACCTCCACCCCATCTCACTTCATGTGTCGGAAAGGTCCTTGAACACGTCATCCTCACACGCTTACACAAACATGTGGACGACAATGATCTCTTCCCCAATACCATGGTTGGCTTCCGCGCTAAACTTTCTACTCAAGATATCATGATTCAGCTCAAGCACCAAATTATCGATGGCAATAAAAGCTCGAGGCTGAACACCAGAGCCATCTTGGGGCTAGACCTAACTAAGGCTTTCGATAACGTCACCCATGAGGCCATACTGACTCAACTGGCACAACTCCAGGTTGGACACTGAACATATAACTACGTCAAGGATTTCCTTACAGGTCGCACTGCCACCATCACCATGGGAGGGCTGCAGTCACCATTATTCACCTTGGCAGCAAAGGTACGCCGCAAGGATCGGTTCTGTCCCCTTTTCTGTTTAACGTGGCCTTGCTCGGATTATCGCCTGTATTAGCTAGCATCCCCAACCTCAAGCATAGCCTCTACGCGGACGACATCACCCTGTGGGTCACCGGGGGCAGCGATGGGGACATCCAAGACACGCTGCAGCGAGCCATCAACGAGGTTGTTGCATACGTAGAACCACGCGGCCTTGGTTGCTCCCCACAGAAATCGGAGCTCCTTCTATACAAGCCTACGTGGGTAGGTTGACGCCCAGACCCTCATCCCCCCGAGATACAACTCCACGTGCATCAGCAACTCATACCTACAGTGCCTAGCATCCGTATCCTTGGCTTACGCATCCAACAAAACGGCAGAAACACGGAGATGCTCAAGCAATTAGATAGTCATCTACACAAAACCATTCGCCTCATTACACGCATTGCAAATCGACATCACGGCATGAAAGAAAACAACCTGATTCGTCTGGTAACCACCTACGCCCTGAGCAGGATCACCTATGTCGCCCCGTACCTTCACCTCAGTGCGACTGACAAGCTCAAACTCAACACCATGATCAAGAGGGCCTATAAGCAAGCCCTATATCTTCCAATTTCCACATCTAACGAGAAACTGGACGCCCTCGGCATTCACAATACCATAGACGAGCTTATTGTAGCTCAGCGTATAGCCCAATACGAACGACTCGCCAACTCCACCGCGGGCAGGCGCATTCTGCGCACCCTAGGCATAACCTACACCACCCAATTCGGACTAAATGTACCCGTCTCTCCAAACATTCGCGCTAAGTTAGTTATCCCGCCCATACCTCGTAATATGCACCCAGAACACAATCAGGAGCGACGTGCAGACAGAGCTAAACATCTACAAAAGCGCTACGACCAAGCCGCAGATGTAGCCTACGTGGACACCGCGGAATACCCCCACCAGAACGCCATGGCGGTTGCCGTAGTCGCGGGCTCGCAGTACCGCCTCGCCGCGGCCGCATCAATACTCACAGCTCAACCCGAAGAAGGAGAGGAAACGGCCGTCGCCTTGGCCTATGCCTCTACCAATGCACACTACATTATCAGCGATTCGAAAACGGCCATTCGCAACTACACAAGAGGACTCATAGCACCCCAAACACAGAAAATACTCTCCGGTTCTCCCGCCTCAAGGCAACGCCGCGTACAGATCATCTGGGCCCCTGGTCATTCGGGTCTGGCTGGAAACGAAGCAGCCCATGATGCCGCCTGAGCTCTCGCACACCAGGCGCATCATCCGTCTCCTGCGTCTTCCGATCCTGACGAGCCCTCTGTTCTGCATCGCGGTCACGCGCGCGACCGAATGGTCACATTCAGAGAAATCCTCCTCCACTACTGCAAAGAGCGGTTACGCTACCCCCCAGCACACAAAACACTGAATAAATCACAATCCACCACTTGGCGACTACTTCAGACGTGAACTTTCCCAAACCCCGTGCTATACCACCGCATTTACCCCGATGCATACTTCCCACTCTGCAAAGCCTGCGAGGCCCGCGCTGACCTCTATTACATCATCTTGGCATGCCCGAAAGCAACACCCACCAACACCCACCGCACTAACACTACACGCATCATAAGTACGGCCGAGCAGTGGGAGACTTTGCTGCTCAGCTTCGACCCAGAAGAGCAGCTCTGGGCCGTCCGGATGGCCGAAGACTCCGCCAGAAAGCAAGGGCTGGCCGCCGTCTGAGGAAGGGGAGGCCTGGGGGTTAGTCTCCCAACCCCCGCCGCCCCCAGACCCCATCATGGACACAATAAAGTTTTATCTCTCTCTCTCTCATTCCTAAGCTTTCCCAGTCTAAGAGCTTGAATACTTCTAAGACAAGCACAAGGGACGCGGCATTACCTCACTGGAGGCATGGACCACGCCACCCCCTCAGGCCGATGCCCGACGAACTATCAACTCCTTATGGGAGTTTGTGCGCGAGGCCGGCTTGACCGGCTGGTTATGAATGTGTAGTTTTTTAAAATATTTTTTGTTTATTTTTTTCCTTGTGAACCCCGCCATTGACCATTACCCCTGCTTAGGCCACTGAGCCATCCTTTTCATTAAAGTTCATTCTCTCTCTCTTCTAAGCATGCAGTGAATATCACTGCAGAGATTGCGTCTCCTTGCCTGACCCCTTTCTTGATAGGTATCTTTCTACTTCTCTTGCGGAGAACCAAGGTTGCTGTGCAGTCCTTGTAGATATTTGCCAAGATATTCACGTATGCCTCCTGTACTCCTTGATTACGCAATGCCTTTGTGACTGCTAGTATCTCTACTGAATCAAATGCTTTTCCATACTCTATGAAAGCCATATAGAGAGGTTGATTGTACTCCGCAGATTTCTCGATTACCTGATTGATGACATGGATTTGATCCATCGTAGAATATTCCTTCCGGAAGCCAGCCTTGGTTGGCTGAAGTCAAGTGTTGCCCTGATTCTATTGGAAATTATCTTGGTGAATATTTTATACAATACTGAAAGCAAGTTAATGGGTCTATAATTCTTCAATTCTTTAACGTCTCCCTTCTTATGTATGAGTATATTGTTGGCGTTATTCCATGTTTATGGTACACTTGAAGTCGTGAGGCATTGCCCATAAAGGGCCGCAAGCTTTTCAAGCATGATATCTCCTCCATATTTGATTAAAGCGACTGTTATTCCATCTTCTCCAGCAGCGAACCTCTGTATCCTGTTCATCATTACTTCGAATGAAAGTAGCTTGGCTGCTCTGGGAACTGTACAGGTCAGTATAGAATTCTTCCGCTGCTTTTACTATGCCATCGAAATTGCTCATGATATTACCCTGCTTATCTTTCAGTGCATACATTTTACCTTGTCCAATGCCAAGTTTTCTACTCACTGGTTTCATGCTGCGTCCATATTTTACTGCTTCCTCAATCTTTTCCACGTTATAATTTCGGATATCACTTACTTTCTTCTTGTTGATCAGTTTTGACAGTTCAGCGAATTCTATCTGATCTCTCGAGTTTGACACTTTCATGTCTTTCCGTTTCTTTATTAGGTCCTTTGCTACTTGGGAGAACTTACCTACTGGTTGCCTTGATGCCTTGCCTCCCACTTCAATTGCTGCTTCTGAGATCAGCCTAGTTACGGTTTCATTCATTACCTCTATGTTGTCTTCATCTTCCTGTTCTAAAGCTACATATTTCTTTGCGAGCACCTGCCTGAATTGGTCTGCTTTTACCCTTACTGCGTCTAGGTTGGCTTGTTTCTTCTTGACTAATTTTATTCTTTCTCTCGTCAAATTGAGAGAAATCCTAGACCTCACTAACCTATGGTCACTGCACTTTACCCTACCTAATACTTCTACATCCTGCACTATGCTGGGATCGGCAGAGAGTATGAAATCTATTTGATTCCTTGTTTCTCCATTAGGGCTTTTCCAGGTCCACTTCCAATTGTTACGCTTCCTGAAGAAGGTATTTATTATTCGGAGCCTATTCCTTTCCGCGAATTCTACCATCTCTCCTCTAGTGTTGCTAGAATCGATGCCGTAGTTTCCAATTGCTTGCACACCAGCCTGCTTTTCCCCTACTTTTGCATTGAAGTCGCCCATGACTACATTATACTGAGTTTGCACCTTTCTCATTGCTAATTCAACATCTTCATAAAACTGTTCTATTTATTCATCATCATGACTGGAGGTTGGGGCGTAGGCTTGTACTACCTTCATTCTATACCTCCTATCCAGCTTTATTACGACGACTGCTACCCTCTCATTAATGCTGTAGAATTCATCAATGTTGCCCGCTATGTCTTTATGGACTAAAAATCCTACTCCGAATTTTCTCTTATCTGGAAGACTTCTGTAGCAGAGGACGTGGCCGTTGGTCAGCACTGTATTAGCCTCACCAGTTCTTCTAACCTCACTAAGGCCAATAATATCAAATCAAATCAAATCAAAATATCTATTCCAACATTACAAGGCAAATGCAATGTTGAGGATGACAGGTAAAAGCCTTCTTTAGGCTTGACAATACCTGGTAATACTAGGCAATACCTGATAATTCTTCAAATAGTCCTGCTAAGCTAGCCTCACTCGATAGGGTGCGCGTGTTGAACGTTGCCATGCTCAGTTTCCAGTGGCGGCCTGTCTGAACCCAGCGATTCTTAGCACCCTCTGCCGCGTCGCAGGTCTGACCGCCGCCTTGGTCAGGTGCTCTGCAGCCGCTGAGGACTGAGGGCCATGGGTTAATTGTAGGAGTCATGAGGGAGGTAGCGACCGAATACTGCACCAGGGAGGCCAATTCCTGTTCTGGTGAGACATCCAAGCGGTATTGCAGGCTTATGACGATACGGTCCCAGATAAATCTGTGAACAGCACTGCACTAGCCATATTACTAGAATTGATCCTGACGCTAAACAACTTTGACTCTAATAGCACACTGTGCAGGTAAGTGGAACCTCAATGGGTAGGAAAATAGGACCTAACTATGCTAACATATTTATGGGCCAATTAGAAGAGAAATTTCTTGGCAAAAGTCAATTAAAACCATTCTACTAGAAACGTTTTATTTACGACGTATTCCTAATCTGACACAATAGAGATGCGGAACTCATGTATTTATTTCAGACTTCAAGAATGATCACCATCGTTTTCTCTAAATCATACTCAAGCACGTCAATCCCTTTCCTTGACGTCACAGTCACCCTATGTGCTAATAAATTGACGACTAAGCTCTTCTGGAAAACCACGGATAGGCATCAGTACCTCGATTTCGAAAGCTTCCATCCAAACATTGCAAGACCGGCATCCCTCATAGCTAAACACTCCGTTTTAAAAAGATATATATTCTGCAGATTCCAACTGTTGAAAACTGCAACAAAGTTCGGGATGCCTTCACCAAACAAAATTATCCACCTTAAATAGTTGACGATGCTTTTAAACGTGTATGGAATGGACCGCAACGAACTTGTTAATACAGACAAGCACGCTGTGAAACCAGCACGTACTAACCTAGTTCTAAAACATTCAGCATCATTACCAAATATTAACAGCATCCTTCAGAAGCATCACAACTTACTCTTGCAAAGAAATCGCCTCAAAGGCACCTTTCCCGAGCCACCACATGCAGTGTACCGTAGATCAATGAACTCACGCGATTTGCTAACGTCATTGGAGATATCGCCTTCAGCTAACCTTGGCTGTCATCCGTGCAACAAGCCCCGTTGCAAGGCATGCACCCACATGACCAGTACATTTGCAGTAAAGAGCACAGCGTCAAATTTTAAATTGAACATAAAAGGCCACTTTGACTGTGACATGAGTAACGTTGTGTGCATGCTCGAATGCTCCGTGTGCAAACTTCAATACATCGAACAAACTGAAATCTTCTTCAGACTGCGTTTTAAGAATCACCAGGTCACACGTACGTCTTTCTAATCTTCCTTTGTCCAAGCACGTGAACATTCACGGCCACTCGTTTGATAAACTAACAGCCACTGTACTAGAATCAGGTTTCACTTCGCACCTCGAAAGGGAAGTTCGTGAGCACGTATTCTTCCACCGTGTTAGTGAGTCATTTCTTACGCATAAGTTTAAGGCTGTCTCATCTGGCATAAACGAAAGTCCAGAAAGGCTGTGGGAGACTGCCCCTCGCAGCTCCGATCCTACCCTGCAGGACCGAGTCCTGAGGTGGGCTGAGGAAGTAGCGGAGGCCTACCACGACTGGTAGGCGGACGTCTGGCAGCACAAGGTGCTAAGACTGGAGCACACAGGCCTCCCTCTCTCCCCTCCGGCCCCTCCCCTTTCTTCAAAAGGGAAATAAAAGTTCATTCATTCATTCAAAGCCCAGGCAAGCTAACAATTTGGTAGTTCCACCTCCATCACAACTTCGTTATGCCTGTTTACACACCTCTTTTGTCGCACCTTCTTGTTCCATTTTTTGCGCCCCTATTTTGTCTCCTTACCATATTTAAATTGTTTTAGGCAATCCTTCCTGTGCTGATTGTTTTTCACCCTACCACACGTATGTAGTAATTGAAGCACTGTTAGGACATTTCTTGCTAGGTATATGTACACAACCTCGTTGTCAACGCTATATATATATATATATATATATATATATATATATATATATATATATATATATATATATATATATATATATATATATATATCCGCTTTCCCATCCGCTTTCTGGGGTATTTATGTTTTTTACAACTAGAACTAACTCTGGGAGTGTTAGCCAGTGCCACCACTCCCAAGCCTAGGTGCGGATGTGGAACATCCTTTCTGCCGCCGCCCCTAGGCTTGGGAGTGGTGGCACTGGCTAACATTCCCAGAGTTAGTTCTCGTTGTAAAAAACATAAATACCCCAGAAAGCGGATGGGAAAACGGCTCCGCGGTAGCTCAATGGTGAGAGCATCGCACGCGTAATGCGAAGACGTGGGTTCGTTACCCACCTGCGGACAGTTGTGTTTTCATCCGTTTTCATTTTCCATCAATTTGTCATTTCTTTAATTCAATTAGTGTGTGCAAGTAATTTCCCCTAGGTTGTTCTTGGTGTCAATGTTTGTTGGCTTCTTATGATATATATATATATATATATATGATATATGCTTCTTATGATATATATATATATATATATATATATATATATATATATATATATATATATATATTCACATCCATTTTTGGTTTAAAGCGTTTTGTTAGGTATGACTATTCATGAATTGTTTTTAAAACGTGCTTTGTTGCAACCTTCTCGACATGTTCCGGTTAAGTTTTGCAAAATGCTACCAAATTGTTGTTTTTTTTTTCTTTTTTTAGTGTTGTTTAAGGTGCATGAAAGCGATCCGCAACGCACTTATCACTATTATTGACCTGTGGTCACATTTACGATGATATGGATAGCGGTACAGCACGTAAGAAACGCGCATTTCAGTTACCTGCATTCCTTGATAAATGCCCGAGTCCAAACGTCGTCAAAAATAAAATGTTTTCGCGTCGTGCGTCCTATCATTCAAGCACTGGAAATTAGTGGATCCAAGGACACGTCTGACTTTATATAGACTACTACCACAACGTCATCTAACGAACATCGAGGCATGTCTCCGATACGGCCAGTACTTGCGTCAGACCGTTCGCCACCTGGTAAGGTTTGCACTTTCTATACACGGACAACAGGAGGGCACACCGATAAACAAACGGGAGCCCTCCCGTTTGTTTATAGGTGTGCCTTCCTGTTGTCCGTGTATAGAAAGCGCAACCCTTACCAGTATGCAATTCCAACTCGCCCAAGAAACAGCACCCTTCGTCACCCCTCTCAAGTGCCCATGGCCTTGACTCGCGGCTCACGCGAACAGGTGTGGTCGTTCGTGAGAGGGAGTGTTGCGACCAGGGCCTAATTGCTATGGCATGTAAAGAAACTGCGACGCGTTTACGACTCTAATAGGACCAATGCTGATGAATGGTCGAAAAAATAAATGTGGCCGATGGTGGGGGTAGGGCTGTGGCCAAGCCGTCTCTCCTCCACAACAACGCACTCGCGATCATGCAGCTGAGGTTTTCGCGCAGCGCGCTCAAGCACCATTAGGAGAATCACCTTTGCGTAGCGAGCCTAGCAGGACGGCGGAGGTGGTGTGGGCGGAGTACGCGTACGCTTACGTGGGTGACGTGACGTCAGCGTGAAGCGCGACTGATAGCAGCGCTGGCGGCGTTCATGGCAACGACGGTGGGGCCAGTGGGGCGCACACGTCACCTACGACGTCACGGAGCCGCCGGGAGTCGAGCGCGCTTTGAAAACAGGACGAAGTGTTGCTGCTCTGCCGGGCAAGGAGCGCACTGCGAGGTACGGCTGCGCGACGACTGGAACGCGTATTCGTCACCCTGCAGAGTACACGAGAGGAACTCAATCATCCTCCAAGTGGTGAGTCGATGGTTCGTTGTGTGCTTTTCGGATTGCCGAGGCGCTGGTACGGGACGGTGGCCTTGCTCATGTGTGCTGCTATTATCGTGGTGCTACGACCGCAGTAGTGGTAGTTGCACCGTGTCTCCTTTCTCCCTGCCCATGCAGTTCTATTACTACCACTACTCTATCCGCTTTCGCGAACGGGCAAGCTTCTCCGGCCGTATTTATCGTTCCGTCCGGTATAGACATCTACGTTGGCAGTTCTCACACGGGTATTTTCTTACATGCGGTACATTTTTTGTGAAAAGTTCCGAAACCGTCTGCGCTCGGGACATGATCAGTCGCCGGGTCCTGCAAAGACTAGAATTGGGCAACGGAAGAGATGAGGCCGTCGCTGTCCTCGTCTCTCTCGCTGTCTGTGTCTTTGCACTGTTAATCGCAATCGTGTCCTACCACGATTGTCCTACCACGATACCACGTGAGCTCCGTCGTGTTCTCCTTTGTCGTTCAAGTCTGGTCTTCGCGCTACTAATTGTAAGTACGTCCCACCAAGTTGCCCAAACCTGCAAGTTGCTCAGGAGAGCGCAGAATACTGTATCTCAATCTCTGACGTTCCGGAGTGACGAATGTTATAAAAGGGACGCCACAAGGGCAGCCCGACGACAGGTCGAGCCAGGTGTGCTGTAGATTTGAAACTTTGGTAAACTACGAGCCGCTTGCTTATCACGAAACTTTCCTCCGAGGCGAGCATGCTCAGGGACGCTATTTAGAGTGATCATCATCTTTTTTAATCTCATGGCGCTTGTCAGGAGCCTGCACCTGTGGACACAATCTTTGGGGACTGCACTTCTCGCTCTAAGCAACGAAATGAGCCAGAGGGACAGTAAAGGAAGAAAAAAAAAAAAAGGAAACGCTTGGTCTCACTGACACAATGAGAAATAATCGGTGACGCCGGCATAGGTCGCCATACTCACGACTATGCTTACTCATGCTCACACTCATTCAACAGACGTGAGTGTGAGGGACGAAGGGTCCGAGGTAACGGGAGTAGGAACATGAGTGAGTGCCGGTGAGTGGATATGAGTATGAACGTCGTGCTGGTGAGTGTAAGTAGGTATATGACTGTACGAACGTGAGTGAATGCCAGTGAGTGTCAGTGGACGTGAGTATGAGCGTCAGTGAGTTCCTGGTAGTGTGAGTAGGTGTGGACGCGACGCGGGGTGATTTCGCAGTTAATCTGTATTCGAATGAAGCAACATGAAGTGTATATTTCATTGGTGCCAGCGATAAATTAAACTTGATGAGCAAAGTTGGAAAGGGGAGAGAGGGTAGACTTGTGGATGACTGGCTACTGGGCAAATACTCGGCCACAGATGGCAGGCAAGTGATCGTGACCGTTAGCATCACAATTTCGAAATTTCCGTACCAGCTCTGCCTCAGTGATGCTCGGGGCTGCGTAACTGCGCTCGAAAGAGCAACGATTCAACCTGACAGTTTTGGGGATCTTTTCCTGCAAGAACACCGTGAAATCTTTAACGTCACACTGTCGTCATCGGTCGCAGTATGTGGGCGCGAAACTTCGCTTTTTCTGCGCTGACAGTCAACCGTTTTTCGTCAGAGAAGCGCTAACGTAGTTTTGTAAGACTACCAGTATAACCTGATGAAGTGTCACTCTAAGGACTCGCAGCTGCAACGTCTGATTGCGGCCGGCGAGACAATAGGCGGAGGCGGTGCCCGAGGACATATTGTCTTTGTGGGCGTTGAAAAATCCCCCCTCACTACACCCCTACATGACTTCGCGGCAGAGAGCGATAGGGAGACTACTGCAAGCAGAAATATAAGGACAGAAGTCGCCAGCTGCGCACGAGAGCTAGAAACCGGTACAGTGCTTTCTGAACGGGCATCAGTATACGTCGAGTGGTGCAAATGCACATCTAACTAACTAACTAACTAACTAACTAACTAACTAACTAACTAACTAACTAACTAACTAACTAACTAACTAACTAACTAACTAACTAACTAACTAACTAACTAACTAACTAACTAACTAACTAACTAACTAACTAACTAACTAACTAACTAACTAACTAGTAAATTTTGTTTAGAGAGAGCGAGGCCCTGTAAGCTCGGGTGGTGTTCCTGTGTTGTGTGCCACCGTCGCTGCACCTGTGCGTTGCATTGGCGACAGCGATATCAGTCAGCGAACGCTCCGACCTGGCCACTGCAAGATGTCTCTCCGGGTACAACGTCCGCGCAAACATCGCTGGTTCCCTGAAGGGAACAATAGACTCCTGCTGTGGTGATGCGTTGTCAGTGAGCGCTTCATTGCATCTGCATTCTGTTTATTATGCGCCGTGCATCATTCCCGGCGCGTGCATCTCTTGTTTGTGCATAGAGGCGTACCAACTGTACTTCGCTTTCGGCAGCCGTCTGGAGGAGGAGTGCGTGTGAATGATGCATGCTTTTTGCCTTTCATGAACGCTGGATCCCAGAAACGAGCTTGATAGAAGCCGTCGTGAATGGGTGAAGGATCACAGTCACCAGGCTTGAAATAATAATCTTTACATCATGCTATTGAGCGGTCTGCCCGATCCGGGTGTG
Source organism: Dermacentor silvarum (assembly GCF_013339745.2). Classification (NCBI taxonomy): domain Eukaryota; kingdom Metazoa; phylum Arthropoda; class Arachnida; order Ixodida; family Ixodidae; genus Dermacentor; species Dermacentor silvarum. Next base: position 165,872,124 of record NC_051154.1, read on the forward strand.
CAAGCACGGTACCTTTCCAACTGTCGAGTGCGGACATTCTCCGCCTCATTGTGGTGGCACGTACGTCGCCACGTGGCAATTGTGAACGTTTATGAACGTGTATGGTGAACTTACTGATTCTAAGGCTTGTCAGAAGTACACCAGTTACAGCGGAAATCGGCACTCATTTTGACTTCAGCCTTGTGTTTTAGTCACTTCATGTGACATGTAAACGTGTCCGTCATGCTGCGGGTTGCATATTTTCATTGAGGGCAGACATTACAATTCATTCGGATGACGGATGTCTTGACAAGCAGACCCGCAAAATAAAATAGAATGAGAGCATTTACCCTCACGCAAAATGGTACTAAGAAGGAATGCTCCCCTGGGAGCGAGATAGCTTTGGAGCTATCTTTATTGGTAATTGAGATAGTCCTGGGCTGACCGCATATTTATCTTACCCGTATTTTATTTATTTATTTATTTATTTATTTATTTATTTATTTATTTATTTATTTATTTATTTATTTATTTATTTATTTCGTACTGCCAGCCTGTTTTTACAGGCCTTAGGCAGGAGTGGGATGTACATAAAAGGTTTAACAAGCTAATAACATGTGAACAATGGCAGTAAACACGCAGTGAACACTCAAGTTCCTGACACATGTGTTGCAATTTCTTTTTGGTTGTCGGAATGAGGGTGGAAGGGAGGAATTACACCTGCGCCACAACGCATGGCGTGTGTTGTTCAGACATACTAAAGAGTTTTAGCATAGCGGATACGTACTTTCGTGGACATGTACCGTAATAGCGTGAGGCTCAAACGCGGACAGCAGCGCCGGTGGTGCCATGTTTTGTGATGCTGCGTTTGACCAAACACGCACAACTATTATATGACCGACTGCATATGCTCTGCATGGCATAAACGCACTGTTGTTCCGGAATACACTTTCAGGTATTTCGCTATAATGCAGGTTCACTAATACGTCTCCGCTATGATAAGACTTTATAATAACGCTAATCTTACAAACTTCTGCAATACAAGCAAAGGTGGTATACACTATACGCGAGCTCTCGAAATATCGTTTCGGAAAGCCGGTAACGCCCCCCCCCCCCCCCCCCCCCCCTAACCATCTTTCTTAATCAACAACCGTGTTAGTTAAAACCGACCCCCTGTTATACGTATAAGTCGCACAACGCTTTCAAATGACGCTCGAGTGCACGGCTAACGAACTTCAAGGCGTCGCCCTATATCATCAGTTATTCACGCCTTTGATCCCCACGAGGTACATACGTCGCTTTTCGAGGACGAGATAGCCTGGAAAGCCTCCGGTGCATATGCAGGTCTGCCATTGCAAACCGTCATTTAAATTATTCTTAATGTATCTTAGTTAAAGCCCCTTTGATGTAATCTAGTTCTCGTAGTAGTTGACAGAACGATATCCAGCATGAGTCTACATATCGAACAGACTAGGAACGGCGAACAGAGGCCGCGCAAATGGCTCATCTACGAGGTTGTGATTCGTTTTTGGTTTACAAATGACGGGGATTATTGTATCTTTATTATTATGAGAGAAAAGAAAATTTAGGTACCTTGAACAGAGTCTGCCTGTTTAACACGATGATGGGAAGATACGGAATTGGTGCACATGCTCGTTGGCCGTTGAAGGAAGGGCAGTGGACCAAAAGGTGCTCTATAGTTTCGTCACATCCACACGCGCGCTTTTGGCCATTCCGATGAGCGTTTTTGAATGCAAATTCCAATCTCAAGTGACATAGTGAAGTTGTTTCGCCACGGTAGAGCCCGGGTGTCAGGCGAAGGCGCAAGTGAGAGTCGAGTGAATGAATGCAAGCATGAGTCGATGAAACCGCTTCTCCTGTCTCTCGTTTTCGTGGTCCGTTTTGCTTGCACGGTTCGCCATGAACGTTTACCAACCGGTCAGTTTTCTATCCTGTTGGTGACACCTAGTGGATTCATCTGCCGAAGCATGACGCAACTAACTATAGTGAATAAATTAGTAAAATTGCCACGTTGCGTCCGACACTGATCTTGTTGGTCAGGGGAGCGCACAGCTTTATCTGCGCTGTCGTTGCCGATTATTCCGCAGTGACTTGGCAGTAATTTAAATAAGGTGTCACGTTCGTTGTCGGCAGCTTGGTGGTGAGCTTGCTAATTTCGGGCACAGCCTGCTCGTGAGAACAATGAAGCATGAAGGCAAACCGCACATGTGCTGGAAGGCGTATAGTGGAAGGCTTTAGGCTGCCTGAGGTCCATTTTACGTGCACCTAAATCTCAGTACAAGGCTGGTTTTGCATTTTTCTCTCATCGGAATGCAGTCGTTGCACTCGAGAATCAAACCTGCAATCTTATTGTCAGCAGTAAACTGCCTTAGCCAATGAGTCGTCGCTACGTCTCGTACTCAGTAAACAGGTGTAATATGAATATAGTCAGCAGCCGGACCCATTAATTACATTACTGTTTTCTACTTCTGTTTCTGAGATAATATACATTCATTCGAGGGCCACTTGACGTCAAGGGATCCTTATCGCGAGCCTTCTATGGCACTCTCTTGTGGAAGTAGATTCGTGGTCGCTTGCACAAGCTTCAAAATAACGCCTGCTCCGCGAATATCTACTTCGACAGACCAAAGCTGGTAGCCTATGAAAGAAAATTCGCCATTGCAATCTACTGTCAAAGAGGGTGCAGGACAACTGTGTTCCTAGAATGTAAAAGTCGAAACTCCTTATGATGGTTGCTTTGCTGGTATGGAATCCTTTTGGAAAGCTTAGTATATGCACTAAACATGTCACATAGTTTAAGCGAGTTCGCATGGTGACGGCGCCCAACTCAAAACCTGTGTGCTATATAGCAAAAGAACAACCGCCTGTTCCAGCCTGAACAGTTGCTTATGTTGCCAATTGCACAAATCCCGACGTTAGCGTTTTGTGCAGTTGATGCAGGTTGTCGAGACGGGGTGTTAACATGGGGTTTCAGACTCGGTGCTGAAATGTGAGGCATATGTGTCGCAGGATGAGCAAGGGCGAAGAGTTTGCTCTACGTTCACTTGCGAAGCAATAGTTTTGCCTGGCAAGACTGCTTTGCCGGCGAGAACAAGAGCTCTCACCACTTTCCAGAAATGTGGATCATTAAGGCTGCAGCAGGAGCCGTACAGACATAGCCTGTGGTCAGATTCAGTCTCACGGGACGTTACCTGTATGCGTTTGACAAAGGGCGTACTTGCCTCACCAGCGAGCCGCCCTTTCTCCGGGGCCGAACTACCTCCGTGCACTTCGGTGCGCGCTGGCCATGTACCACCGCGGCGCGGTCGCTCACAACCCCGCAGAATAGAATTGGTGCTCGAAAGGCTGGGTGCTTGGAAAAGGACGTTGGCGAGCCCATTGCGAGTGCGCGCCCAGCCTCGCAGGAGTGCTATGCACGAGTGCCCCTATGGCGCCGTGCTGCCCACGCCCACCGAGTCGCTTGCGCGCGCTGCCGCTGCGCCATCCGTTCTATTTCCAAACGGGGTCTCCGTCGCCATCCGAGCCAAGGCGTTTGTCCCAGGGCGGAACGAAAAACAACATCTAGGCGAGAAGGAAAGAGAAAACGCCGTCACACGTGAATCAGCGTGCCCCCTCCTTCCCTTTCGCCCTCGCTGAGACTGCCCTATTGCCGAGCTGCTGCGCCAGTCCGCGTGACGCCTCGCTAGCCCCCACCACCACAAGACTTTCCCGTCGCGGTACTGCAGCATTTCTCCTAGGCGCTTGCGTCTGCAAACGGATAACTTTCGCGGCTTCGGTGAGTCTAGTTCTTCGCATTTTTACCTTGCGTAAGCCCGACGGATTTGATGTGTCCGCATGCCTGAACCACATGTTGCACGTAAGTATACCGGACCCTTCCGCGACCCGATTCATGTGGTTTAACGTCCTCAAGCAACACCTGGATTGCGAGGGACGCTGTGTAAGAGGGCTCAATATTGCAGTTATTGAACGTGCGCCTAAGAAGTGCACGAGCGTTTCTACCACAACTAGGCATCTAACCCGCAGCAGCAAAGCGGCAGAGTGCCCTTCCGAAGTTCGGGTTCGATCTCAGTGAGGGAGAGACAATCGCTTTTCCACAGTTTCACGCTACGGTTGCTCCCAGAGAAATAGTTTTAAGGAGGTGGTCAGCTTGCAAAATTTTGTTCTCCGTGTCATCTGTTTTGCTCGCACCTTTCCCCTATTCTGGTGATGGCACAATGACGTTGTAAAATTTTTCGTGCCGTGCTGCTCGACCTGAATAAGTCGAGGATTGCAAGCAGACCTCCCACGTAATCATCCTGGTTATAACTATGGAAATTAGTGCGCTCGTTCGGCTTTAAAAGAATAGCCTATACAGGCTTACACTTTATGGCCACTAGAACCAGCTGATCACCCGTTTTGACGAAGCTTATAGTGAGTGTAGTGAGCTCAGTGAGTGTACTACTGTTGCTTAGTGAAAATACTTTTTCATTACCAGATTGTGACATCTTTGGAACAGACTTCTAGCTCATCTGCTGCGAGAGAAAAGGTTTCGCTGTTTTTGCTTCTCGGGCTATACGCACCAATGTTTTATTCTTTAGCAGGCGAACAGACACTTGGCGACTCATTTTACGTGTCCTCGGAGTGTATATGCGGTTGACCGACTGGTTTTTGTGTCCTTCAGAGGCTCAAATGACCTACCGGCCGAAACTTTCCCTTTCGATGGCAGCGCTACGCGCACTCATAACGGAGGAAACAATCTTTGACAGCGTGCCAGCGAGCGAAAAAAGGGCAGTAAAGACAGCGTCAGCATTCTTACATGGATGCGTTGGGCATATTCATTTTGAGGAGAGCTTTGCGCGGCCATGCTTATGAAAGTTTTCTTTGGTTAAAACTAATTTCCATTTTTTCCCTCCTGAATTGTAGGCCAGACGTCTTGAACGGGCTCCGGACCAGCGTTGAAAAGACCTCGCCGGACGCGTTTAATTCGCTACACACCACCGAATGAATTACTCGGAAGGGGAGAAGGCGTTTTAATTCACTACAACTCTGTGCTTTCGTTTAGCGGCAAGCAGTAAACTTTTTTACGGGTAGGGAGGAACTCCTGATAGGGCCGTCGGCAACGGGCTTTTGAGTGTGTTTATCGCGTACAAAACATGTTAATGTTTGAAGCATAAGTGGATTAAGATATTCTGGTACAATTTGCTACAACAGAAGTTGTGCGCCGCATGGTAGTTGAAGCTATACTACACGACCTACTTCCAGCAGATGACTGTGATCTAACGCTTCAATAAATTTGTAGCTTTATTGTAATGCATACTTGCATGCCAGGAGCGTGACTGATTGCGTGAATGCCGCGGCATCTTCTGCAGTGTATTAAATGAGACATTTATCGTGTCATGTGATATAGAAATGACGCATGCATGTTCGTTGAGCAGCGGGCTTGTTGGTTGTTCATCGTGCTGGGAAACAACGCAGAAATTTGACAGTGACGAAGAGATGGCACTAAGACGACACACACAGCATTTTTGTACTTTCAACAAAACGTTTATATTGCATGTGGACAGCGTTTTCTGCTGATCGCAGCAACAAAATAGAAAAATATGCACAGATACTACTGCTTATGTCACTATCGCGCATTGGCGGTGGTTTCTGAAAACGTCAGCTCTTTCGCACAAGGCTGCAGATGCACGGCTTACAGAATCGTTGACCCGCACGTGCAATTTCGGCAGCCTCGATATAATTTCTCTTGTAAGCGCTGATTTATTCCTAGAAATAAGCCTGCATTCATTCTACTCTTCGTCTTTGTCGTATTTCTGCGCTGTTTCCCTGTGTGCATGTTATTTACTCATATGTGAATAGTTTCGTTGTTCGATACGGTTTGTTGTGCGACGAACACAAATATTGGTTATTTTTATGTATCTGCTAATCATTGAAGTCGCGCCACATGAGCTCGTTGGTTCTGTTAACGAGTGCTTTTTTCGCGGAGATCACTCAAACAAAAAATAAAATAGCTGTAGATGAAGATATACTTTGAAGATAATGCGATTACTAGTACGTGTGCCGTGACCAAGAAAACCAGGCAGTTGCACACACTCACTGTCCTTTGCGTCAAGCCGCGGCCGCTCAAAAATTCAATCGCATGTGCTCCGTAACGACGACGACAAAAAAAAAAAAAAAAAAAAAAAAAAATCATCGGTACTAGCGAATTTGAACAGAGCGTTGACACAGGTTTATGATGATGTTTGATCCTTCAGTCACTCCTGTCCTCGTATATTTTGAGATTCTCAGATGGCTTTAATGCGTTGACTCGATGCGCTTCTTCTCATAGCGGATGTCGCGAGGGGAGAAATTCTCTGGACGTTCGCCAGCGCGTGGGAACGCCGCTTTTATCTTTAGACCGGTTTGGGCCAACCTCTGCTTGTGCGCGGTGCTTTCCTCTCCAAAAATGACATAACCGCAGAAAAAAAGAAGAAAGGGCAACCGTACAACTTGTCGACATTCTCACGTATGTGCACGTTGCGACATGTCTGGCCACGCAGACGCTGCTTCTACTCGAAATGTGCTGTCCCTGCAGAATCGCGCGATGTAAAGCCAGGTGCATTCAGCGACTCTGAGATCGTTCCAGCAACGGAGCAAGTGAAAACACTTTGCATAAAAGGCCTGCACGACGCCTGCGACGCGTGATGGCGTCCTTGCTGCTGATTTTTCCTCGGCGCCGTGTGGGCTGCCGCCGAGGCGAATAGCTCGAAAAGGAACAGTCGGCTCTTTTTCCTGCAAGGTTGCTTGCGATTCTGCTCCGGTGCGTGTGCCTGCTTGGTAGAGAGTCGCCGCCGGCGTGCCGCTTTTCGCCAGCTGTAGCCACTGACCTTGTTTTGTGTTTTTCCCCGAATTTCTTCTTCGTTGGCGAGTGACTTCCTCTACGGGGGACCTGCAGATGCATGCGCGCAGAAATATACTAGGAGGAAAATATGTCGGGGGGGGGGGGGGGGGTCTTTATGCCGTTATCACCGGAATTAATTTTATTCCAATTTTCGTCCCTGTTGTCTGAAATAGAAACTTTGCTTTGGTAACTGTGGTAACGTCTGCGGGGCTTAAATTCTGAGGAGGAAATCAGGCTTCTGTCGTCCGCGGTGTGTCTGCGGGATGTTTAAAGGGAAACATTTCTGGAGAATTTGCGAGAAAAACGTTCGGCTACATATTAGTGCGGTGGTGGGCGGGTGTGTTTGACATATGGAAATGATTTTTAAAATAAAATTAACTAATGAAACATTTACTTAGGGGTTCAGCGCCCCTAGTGATAAATTCAAGCCAACCTGTGCTCGAGGATTGTCGATTTAGCATTATGAGGTATAGTGCTCAAGTTCATTGGCATTCACGTAATATTCGGCTAAAGTATGTGATAGTGTGTATTTTTCATTTTTTTTCTTGGGAGCGGTGGGGGAGGGGGGCAGGATTATGGTAGGATGCCGATGTGTTTCGCGACCAATTTTGAGAACGGATATCTAAAACAGGTGTCAGCCGCAGGATTCCATAGTTAAGGGTGCTGCACCTCGAGTGCAGGTTTGCTTCAAATGTTGCGCTGCAATAATAATAATAATAATAATAATAATAATAATAATAATAATAATAATAATAATAATAATAATAATAATAATAATAAACAATAAAAATCTCTCATTTCTTCTTTCTGGACAATTGAGATCTCACATACTCTGCGTCCGTTTTCGCTGAAACAATCGTAGCCGAGGTCCGGCAAGTGCGAGTTCTCTATACGCGCTCGTGGACGATGGAGCCACTCGATATTACATTTATTTACATTTTAGCGAGTATTCACAGTTTGACGAGATTCAGGTACGCAGCCGCGTGTGTCATCTGTTCGCCGATCGCATGCCGGCAACTTGCGGATATTTACACTTGTAGCTATCCTCCAAAGTATTCCCAGGCGCATCATATATACCAGCCGGAAAAGGGATACACCTCTCCCGCCTCGCCCGTTCAAATACTGCTGGCGCTTAATCAGCGATATATTTTTGACCTTCATGGCGTCACCTACAGCTTCTGCCTTCGTTCTCTCTCGTACAAGTCGTAAATCTGTCGCGTCGCGCCGCGCTCCCCGATTGGCTGCATGCACTCGGGCTGCAGACAGCAGCTGTAACCGCGCCCTGTGCCTATTCAGCGCCACGCTCGAAGCGCTGCGCTGTCGCCGTGTTGCTGCAGCCTCGGCCTCGGCGCGCATGCGTGTTTCGCGGGAATGCAGCGCAGTCAACGCTTCCGGTGCGCGGGTGCTGTGCGCGCAGCTGCGCATACAGCAAGCGACCGTGACGGGGAGGCCCATTGTTTTGTGGCAGCTCGACCCGAAAACGGAAATTAACGACAGAAAAAAACAGAAGGAAGAAAATAGGACCGGCAGGTGTACATACAGCTCGCTCGAGTAAAAACAAGCGACTCGGAACTTATTATTGCGCTCAGCGATACAAGTGTACAGATGGCTGCAGGGACTCGGGGGGCAGTATACTTGTTGTGATCGCTGGTGCCCCGAACGACAGTGGGTTTCCCGGCGGGCTCTTGGGTATAACCCACGACATCGGAGCAGGGAGGTCGGTTCCGAGCACGCCCCGACGTCTGCGCGTGTCTCTAACGATGTCACGGCGGTAAAATATTGTCGTTCTGTTTAGACTATCCTCACTGAAGCCGCGCAAATTTGTGTAAACACGAGCTTGCAGAAGCCAATCAGAAGAGCAAATCCGTCCTTTCACTGTTTCACTCGGCATGTATGTAGCACGTACCTATCCACTGCTCAGAGGCGGCGCCAGGATCTTTTTTTTTTTTTTTTTATCTTGGGGGAGAGGAGGAGGAGGTGGTGAACATGATTATCCATTGTCGTTGGGGTTGAAGGAAGGCACTTCCCCACGCACTGCGAGTCATGGGTGCGAAAATTAATTAGGGTAGCCCCCCCCCCCCCCCTCGTTTCTTTTTTCTTTCGTTAAAGCCGCCCCTGCCACTAAAAATTAAAAATTAAATTATGGGGTTTTACGTGCCAAAACCACGATCTGATTATGAGGCACGCCGTAGTGGGGGACTCCGGAAATTTGGACCACCTGGGGTTCTTTAACGTGCACCTAAATCTAAGTATACGGGTGTTTTCGCATTTCACCCCCATCGAAATGCGGCCGCCGTGACCGGAATTCGACCCGCGACCTCGTGCTCAGCAGCCCAACACCATAGCCACTGAGCAACCACGGCGGGTTCCCCTGCCACTGCTACGTCTGAGTGTAAGCACCAGATGAACTGTAATGATGAAACCGCCAAAGACAGCCACGTGCGGAAGATTTAGAAGCATGGAATTGGCGAAAAAGTTATTTATCCACGACCTCGCCGCAATGCCAGGAATTTTGGTGAGCGGCGCGATCAAATTGAGAAGTAAACATTGCATCTTTCGATTCGAGGGGGGCGAATGCTGCGGAGTAATTTCGTTTTGTTTTTCGTTCGGATCCCGTGCCACGAAAACGTTGGCAGTTCGGGGTACGCCTCTCAATGCCCTCAAGACCTGTGAACCGAATGCGTGTGTTATCGAAGCTTGTAACTACGTTCTGCTGCGTACGAGTGGCAGCCTTAGCAGAGTTCCCGGCTTCCACGAACATACGGATTGATGGGGTTTAGCGTCCCTAAACAACACGTGGTTTTTTGAGAGACGCTATGGTAGAAAGCTCCTGAATAATTTTGGCCTTCACCTGGGGATCTTTAACGGCTCCTGAAGCGCTTGCACGACCGCTTTTCGCGCCCATCGGCTGGAAATCGAACCCGTGACCTCGTGCTCAGCAACTGAACGTGCCAACGCGGCGGGCTTGCTCAAAGCTTCATGGCTTCGAAGTGTAACACAAGCGTGCTGGGCACCAGTGGGAACCACGATTTGTTGCTCACGTGTCCATTCGCAAGCAGTTTTGTGACATTTCTGCGCAAAGTGCGACGCTTCAATTTCCTTTTCTTGAATAGTTGTCTAACGTGACCCTGAAGAGGGAGAGAGAGAAAAAATAAGATTAGTGGTCCTGTGCAACTCCACTGTATACTCGCAGCGATATCAACGAGCGCACTATTGCAACATTGATCTACTTTATACATTGTCAATGTGGTGTTTCAGCTAAGTGGGGACAAACTTTAAAAAATCAACGTTTGAGTTACGAAAATGCAACCAGCTTAGTACTGTTCGCTGTCCACTTGAGCCACTCAAATTATTTTTTACTACAAGCTTAGGTAATTAACAAGAATTAATTAACCAACATTTAAAGCAATGATTTAAACGCAAGATCTTCAATGTCGAAGTTGTAGAGCCTATTGAGAAATGTCCGAATAATTTTTTTTCCCGCGATGATAGCGGCTGTAGTTTTAATTTTTTCCGGGCTGCACAGTAAGCGCGCGAGATTTGAAAATAAAGTACCACATGCATACGCGCTTACGTGCAGTAACAGTAGCTCCCTCAAATCTGCCACGGCCGAATGATCGATGCGCAGACCGAAGGCACGAACACGCCAAGGTTGCGATGAGCAACCGAGATGGATCGAATACAATGACTACTGCCGAGATATCTTGTAAGTTGAAGCTATTGGGTATTGCTATAAATAACGCAGGGCAATTCTTGACGCTCTGCCAGTATTTTTGCTGTGGACTGGCAACGTAAAGGGCGAGGAGCTTTTGGCTGCGGATGGCAATGCATTGGAGACGACGGGTGTGGCCACCGCCTATCATTTTTTATTGTTGTCTATTCATGCCTTCGGTTTGCGTGCATCGTGGAACCTTCGTTGGTAGAATTAATGCTTCAGGGCACTAATGTAGCTGCGCGCAAGTACGTAGTGACGTGGTAGTTTTTCAAATATGGCGGGCTTTCTTTGCAGCCTGTAAAAATAAAACCAAAACAGCTATGAGCACGAAAATACATTATTTGGATATTTATCAATAGGCTCTACAGTTTCTACATTGAAGATTTTGCGTTTAACTCAATGCTTTAAAGGTTGGTTGGTTAATTACGTGGGCTCATAGCAAAAACTGAGTTGCTCAAGAGGACAGCGAACAGTGCTAAGCTGGCTGTATTCTCGTAACTCACACGTGGATATTTTAAAGCTTGGCCCGACATAGCTGAAAAGCCCTGCTTGAATCCTTTACATATTACATTGTGCATACTTGATGACAACGAAAACGGTGCTCCTATATATAGTCCGCGTTACGCGCTCTGCAGCTGCAGCGTTGTCGTCTCTGCAGCATTGACGTCACACATCTGCGACGCCCAGAAACCGCGGGTCGTTTTTTTCGGCGCTGTAGAGGCAACTTCCGTCACTCGGAGGTAGGACGCTCGGCTTAAAGTTAGAACTGAGGCCCGTTTAGATCCTTGTGATTTTTCTTGCGTTTTGTTTTTCGACTTATGTGCGATGCCGGTCGCCGAACGCCCCCCCCCCCCCCCCCCCCCCACACACACACACACACACATTACGTAGAACGTGGGTAAGCACTCATAACGGATATCTCTGTAGAAGGTTTCTGGCGTGACGACTCTGAGTACATATTAGTTGAGCTGCAAACGAGCCTGCCGGCGAGGTCATCTAACTCGAGCATTAAATTTCTGGCAAAAAAAAAAAAAAAAAATTGCCATGCATGGGCGAACCGTAATCATGACCGTTTGAATTCAAGCTTTCAACTATTAAAGCAAGCGTTACTTTATCTGCACTCGCGCTGCTGTGTTGTTTGTCCGCGCGGGCACAATTTATAGGTATAACTTCGCACAGGTTTTGTCAATCGACAAAATAAATTGTTTTAAAGGCATGTTTTACGTATTTGTAGCTTTGTATATGCACAGTTGACGCCTGTCGAAATTTGCGGCAGGCACATTTTGTAGAATCTTCCTAGCGATATGCCATGCTTTGGGATATCGGGGATGAAGTTTGCGCTCGATCCACTTGCTTTAACAAAACGCATGCCGCGTGGCGAGTAGCTGTGACGTATAGGCGGGTGGACAGCAAGCGACGCCACACCACATTGTGCCGGAGATGGTAATAGAAAATTTTCTAAACAATGGAGGGAACAGGCTTAATTGCGTATAGGCTAAAGGGTCCTTGCCCCCAAAAATTGGCGACGCGTTGGCGATTCTGCGCATGCGCAGTACCCAAAAGCGAAAAGGGCTGATAGTGTCTGCTGACTTTGGGCTTGCTACATTTCTGAAGCCTCCCTAGTGCATACATGATATAAAAACAGCGCAGAGGACGTAACACGAAATAAATGACGACGCAGCGCTGTCCTGTCATTGTGTCTCGTCCTTTGGCCTGTTCTTGCGCATTGCCATCAAGTTCAGACGCTATTGCACTAACTGCTTATGAACAGTCTGGCCAGACAAAGCGCATTCCTCAGAGCTTGCTTAATTTCTTTCTTTCTGTATGTATGGCTGATGACGTTCGCTGTTTGTAGAACTCCTCAGTTTGCCTTGGATAACGACCGTGTTCAACCTTGTTATTGCCTGCGTAGCCTTCTCACATTTGCGCCCGTCTGGTCTAATAGCACAGCTGTAATTAATGAAGTTTGTGTACTGCTATACAGGGTGTTCATTTTTAAGTATTACGGAATTTTTGGAAATCGCCTGTGGCAGGTAGCATAATTTTTATCATTGAGCTGGGTTATTCGATGAGGCGGACATTAGTAGCACGAGAAATCGAAACACTTATTCAACTAATTAACAAAAATTCACTAATGAACTTTTTTAGTTAATTACTTTACGACACATAAACCCGCCGCGGTGGCTCAGTTAGCTAAGGCGTTGCGCTGCTGAGCACGAGGTCGTGGGATCGAATCCCGGCCGCGGCGGCCGCATTTCGATGAAGGCGAAATGCAAAAACGCCCGTGTGCTTCCGTTGTAGTGCACGTTAAAGAACCCCACGTGGTCAAAATTAAACCGGAGCTCTCCTCTACGGCGTGCCTCATAATCAGAACTGGTTTTGGCACGTAAAACCCCAGAAAGAAGAAGAAGAACGACACATATTGCAATTTACGGTCTGTAGCCGGTGAGCTTGTCAGGCGTATTCACTTGGAATGAATTTCCAGAATGACACCAGTTTGGAGATATTCGCCATCAAACTCGCCGTAAAAATGCACTGTTGTTCCACTTACTTTTTTACTAAAATGCTGTTTTTATACATTTCATAAAAGCCAACAAACTGTTTCTTGTCTTTTATGATATGATTAATCAAAATCGGGCCCATCGGTTCCCTTCTCGTGTTTTATACATTGAAGCACAAAAGTAACTGGAACGCCCATGTTTTTCGTCCCACACTTTGGGAAATAATGTTTCGAGACTGGTGTCGTCCTGGAAATTAACTTCAAGTGGATGCGTCTTGCAAACTCACCGTCTACAATTCGTAAATTGCAATATGTGTCGTAAAGTAACTAACTAAGAAGTTCATTAGTCATTTTTGTTAATTAGTTGAATATGTCTTCCGATTTCTTGTGCTACTAATGTACGCCTCTTCGAATAGCCCAGCTCAACGATAAGAATTATGCTACCTGCCACAGGCGATTTTTAAAATTCCGTAAAACTTAATTTTGAACACCTGGTAAATAAAATCTTTTTACAGCATTTATGATATCTAAACTTAGACAACCCTCTGGGTAGAGCTCCGTATCTGCGACTAAAGTACCGATAAGTGACCTGCCCCAACACGTGCAAGAGTGAAGCCTCAATTCTGTCCAGAGCAACATTTTGGGCTTCGATGCTCGTGCTTCTTACTTGGCATCGGCTGCTGAAGCCGCACCCTTGGTCGCCTATGGTCCATCGAAGTCACAATTTTTAACTGCCTTTGGTTTTGCCGTAAATACTTGACACTAGGCGTCCTAATACTAGCCCGTTAGTTCAGGAAAGCAATGCAAGTCAATGACGAAAAGAAAACAAAAAAGGCTGCTACTAAGGCCGTATTCGCATGGTCGTTTTCGAGAACTCCGGCAGCGCTACAAGAGTAGTGTAGATAGTACAGGGCGAAAACTTAACTGTACTAGAAAATAAGCAGCCGCGAATGGCGATAATTAATCATGTTATTGCTATTATACGCCCTTTTTTACCATGCGACTTTAATTCGGTCGTAGATGGGCTTTACAGTTATGCCGGCACGCGTCGAAGCGACCGGTCGAAGATGCCATAAATATGTTCACTGTTGAAATCTATGAATTAGACTGGGGTTTGGGCGAACACGTATTCTGATCACCGACAGAATGTTGCGTCGCGGGCGCAGGAGTCCAGTCATTCAGGCGCTCGTATAGTTCACGGCTGCGTGAAGCCGAAAGGCCGAAAGAAAAGCGTAAAAAACACACACACACACACACACACACACACACACACACACACAAAGGAACAAACAAATAAACTGTCGTCTCATGGCTACGCGTAGGCGCCCACTGTCGCCTTGTGGGTCTCCAAAAATATAATTAAAGAGAGAAAGAGAGAGAGAACAGCAAAGAAAAATAAAAACAACCCTGGGATGCGGGATTCCCCGTAGCTAATGCAAGCGTGGTAATATATTCTATTTTCACGTTGCGCGCCAGCGTTATAGCACCAAAGATGACGCGACGCGCGCTTTCTTCTTTGGTGAGCGCAGTCGGAGAGCATCGTCAGTGAGTGAGCCCCTGAGACCTGCCTGGTGATGAGCTACCCCCAGCAGAACCCCTACTACCAGCCACAGCCACAGCCGGGTTTCCAGATGCCCCCGCAGGGCGGCTACTACCCGCCTCCACAGCAGCCAGCGCCCTACTACCCACCGCCGCAGCCGCAGGCCACCACCGTGTGAGTATTTACCCTTTTCACGGCCATCCCGTGGGCGTTGCCATGTTTGATCACGTGGTGACGCGCCCATTGCTTGCCTCAGCTGCCTCCGTTGCTTCTTTGTTTACAATGGATGTACATTACGCCGGTGCGGCTCTTCACACCTCTGTTTCGGCGGATATCGTAGACGCTGGCTGGGTGGACGACACGCGAAGCTTTGGCCACAGCTTCAGAGGACATGTAAGCGCTTTCGGAACTCATTACGCTTTGTCCAAACGGCGCGAGCAGCGTATACGATGCTTGTACTAAAAGCAGGAATAAAAATGTGCTCCAAGCTTTCGTAACGTCCCGCTTATGAATTGAATCAGTACCAGTGCGTTTAGCTCTTCGTTCTTTATTTGGCAAATACTTTTAAGCAGCGGCTTGCCACGTTTCTGACTCAGTAAAATTCCCCGGGCGGTCACTATCTGATTATTTTCTGCCTGATCGCTCGCAATGCTCAGTTGCCATAGATTGGTTCTTGGCTTGTAACGTAGATGTTCTGTACTTTGTAATACCTTTTAGCAAATACGTATTATCGCTAGTCACTTCCTTACTGTGTGGACCGTTACGAAACGTTCAGCTTTGAACATTAGTGTGTTGTCCGTATAGTCGCCGTCACCCATGCTTCGGTACATTGATTCAAGTGTGCGACCGTTCACTTAATTTTCATACGTTGGCGATAGAGTGGCCGTAAGTTTGCGTCTGAGTTGGGGTGGATGTGTGTAGATAACGTGCGAGAAACTTGCGGTATGTCAAGAAACGGCGCTACTCCTTTTGTCACCGTACAGCGAGCGGTACTCAATTGTGCAGACGTGCAGTCCTTTCCTTGGAGGTTAGCGATAACACGATGAGTGAATTATTATTGCGATAGCAATTATATGGACACTTCAAGCGGATTTCTGCCGTCGCCGTCGCCGTGAGGTTCCGTATAAAGGCCAAGGGCGATAAAATCGTCGCCGCGCGCCGTATGTGCGAGTGAAAGCGCGCGGGGGACGCGCGCTATCACGGAGAGCGAACGCACGGTGGAGAGTAAACGCGACTTCCGTCGCTCGAAAGACCGTGGGGGTATGGGAGGGAGGGTGAGAGAGATGGAGGGGGCGACGCTGTGCTGCGGCACCAAATGCGTATCTTGCAACCGGGCGCCAGAGGAACTGGCCACGCAATCTCCCACGCGAAAGGAGGAATGCGGGAAGGCAGCGCGGGAGGGAGGGGGGAGCTTCTACTCTGCCAACAACTGCGCTTGTCCGTTGCGCCGGTACGGGCTGTCGGTGTTGTCGCGCGCACCGTATCTTGAAAGCGATCTCCACACGGCTCTGACCTTTGTATGGGCTGTGCATTCGCCGCTTGGTTTATCCGTTGAAGCGATAGATAGCACGAACCTTCGCTCGCTGCGGCGGCTGCGCTTGCTGCCAGCGTTTTGACAGTGGTTGTCTGTGGTCACCGGAGTGTGATCTATTCATGTTTGCTTATGCGCGCTGACACCACGCTTGTTAATTCAGTTAGTAAGCGAATGTGTCCAAGTTTATGCAGCCGATAAAGCTACTATCCTTACTCTACTAATTTGCTATCGCAATTGATGCTTCGCCTTTCGGGCGAAACTGCGACATTTTTTTTATCCTCGAGGAATGCCGTGCATCGCGAAGGGCCGGAAACACAGGCAGTCATTACGTAGCAGCAGTTCGTGAACTTGGGCATACAGATTCATTCCCTTCCTTACTATGCCAGTCAGAATTTTTGTAGCCAATTACTGCACACGTCTTCACTCCACCGCTCCACACTTTACATCATGAATGGAGCACATTGCGTTAGCAAAAACCCAGTTGCATTTCCGACAGCTGATCGCACAGAAGCAGGGAAGAAGAGGGAATGGTTTCGTACTCATGCGCTTTCTCTGAGGTAACGTTCTGTGCGCCGCCGAAAGCGCCATCTCGTTTCTCTAGAGCAAACTGCTTCGCGAAAAGGGTCAATACCCTCACCCGCTCGATTTCATTTTGTTGCTGTACTAATTGCAGCAACGCTCGAGGTGCGATCGGCACCGCCGTTGTGCTATCCTGGTGTCGACGGCGCATGCGCGGCCCCCCGCGGGGAGGGTTCCAGAGGGGCGCAGTGCATTTGGCTGCGAAAAAGACGAAGCCAAGTGGACGCACGGGCGTGCTCCGCTCAGTCAGCTTGCCGTAGGCACGGCAGCGTTCTGGCTTCCGTTGCTGGCATGAGCGTTGTGCGAGCACACAGCGTTCCTGAGCAGCCGTGTGCATATACGACACCGCGGGGCAATACACTGGTCTAAGCGGAACGGGCAGTAAACGTCAAGCTAAATCTATCTAATCTTCTCATTGGATGCTGGCAAAAGCCCGGCTGTTTTCCGTCGGTCTCATCTCGTGCGCAACCTGTAACGTCGCTTCCGGCGTTCCTCATCGCACCAGCGTTGTGACGCGCCCGGTGTCTGCAAGGGCGCTGTTCCTGCTGCGCAACAGCAGTTGTCTCGCGTGTTGCGTCGCACCCTCCGCGTTTTCTTAGAACACCTTGCGAGGAACTCGAGCGCTACGCTAAACCCAGCTGTCTCTTTCAATACTTCGCTGTCAGGCGAAACTACCACTTTTTTTTTTTCTCTCTTTTGCTTTCTTTTTGGTCGACGGCAGCTGCCACACTGAGTAGACACATTGATGACTGTACTTATTCATCACTGTGGCTCAATATATCAGACGGGCGATTTTTGCTGTTGTAACTGCAAAAGGCTCGGACAAGGTTATGCCATGCTCGATTGCGCTTAGATGACGAAGGAAGTAGCAACTAGTCGGCGCGAAAGTTTGATCCCAGGAAGCGTTTAATTTCCCGGTAGTTTGTGACCGTCACCAGTGATATATACCGTACAGTAGGTTGTTCGCGTGTAATATGCGAACAGGCTGGAAATCTGTATACCAGGCTACGCGCTCTGGCTGCGGAAACATTCAACTTTTTCTTAGATTCCGCTGTTCATAACATTTCGACGCTGACTGTACGCCCACTGGCTGTGTACCACTGGTCTGGTATTAGTGCTTGTCTGGTATTACTGGTCGTTACTAAACCTTTGAGCAGTAACACGTCATGGATGCTTCTAAAAAATAGCCGTGCTCTATAATCGATCTGAATAGGTATATTGCCGCCTAAGGCAGTGTTAATTAATTAAAGCCGCAAGCACATGCATGGAAAATAGTCTGAATGCATTTTCGACGTAGGCGTTGCCCACATTCGGAAGGTCTTTATAGCGAAATGTTCGCTCTCCCCTCTTTCCGCTTTTCTCTTTAAAAAGAAGAAGAAAAAAAAAAAGGAGTCAAGAATAAGGACAGTTTGGAGGCTGCATGGGAATACACTTCTGGCCAGATTACAGCGTGGTCATAGCGCGGCATAAATTGGGTGCGTTGTTTCCGCGATGGCGATACTGAAAAAAAAAAAAAAAGTACGAATTACGGTTATTGCGGTTACGGCGTCGGAGCGCCATGCCATTCCTTTGCTCGTTTAAGCGTGCATGTTGGGAGTACGTTATATTTTAGCGGTGAACAAAATAGCGGCAGGACAATTAAGACTGATTGCCCACAGGCGAAAGAAAAAAAAAAACGACAAAATAAGCATGTCAAAGGCGCTCGAACTTTGCAAGCGGTTCAAGCGCGTGACTCCTGGATGACATTACGCGCAAGGGGAGTAGAAAAAGAGTACACGCTTAGCGCCGAGGCCATCCTTGTTAGCGAAGCTTGTTAGCGCGACACCGGGGCCCCGATGTTCGTGAATGCTGAAAGACGAAGAAGAAAAAAAAGCTAACAAGCTGTAGAGGCACACTCGACGGCTAATGCTACACTTTATGCGTTGCTCCCATTTAATCTGTACACAGTCATCCATTAGAATGTTGGGATTTTTTAAACTAGCAACGCTGTGATGCGGTACTGTCGTTAACGTTAAATTTTCTTGTGCGTCGCTCTAAGGAAGCGGATGACATTCTGGCGGAAGTGTTCGGGCCAATTTATTCTCGACGGAGATAAATTTTGGGTGCGTAGGCACCATCCTAGCGTTAAAAAGATGACGTTGCTGGCGCTGGAAGAAGCTTCCACTTTTCCTGTTCTGTTTTTGTCGCGCCTTTTATTTTTTTTTACGCACGTGTTATGCGTAAAGATATATGAAGAAGAGCAAGATAAAAGTACCGCGTTGCAAAGAGATATTTGCCATCTGTTGTATGCTCTTTTCGTTTTTTTGTCTAGTCGTAATCAGTGAATAATATACACAATAGAGGAAAGTTTTCAGTGTATTATACCCATGCCCCACCGATTCTCTTCCAAGGTTGCTAGCCCGCGAGAGACACTTAGTGAAATTTATGTTGCCGGCCTATATTTGTATATACAATGACGCACGTGCAAAAGACGTGTGTGTATGTTCTGTTTCTCTCTCCCTCAGATGCGTGAGACGCCATTTGTCGCTGCTTTAAGCTTTTTGTTGCCACGGTTTCTCGCGACGATTGACATTTTATTACGTGCGAGACAGTTTTATCGTCACCAATAACGAAAAAACGCCCCCGAAGTGCGATGTTTAAAATGCCGCGATGTAGTACAATCCAGCGTGCAGCTTGAACATAAACTGCTACACGACGTTATACCTCTAGCTATGTGTTCGGGTAAACAAAAAGCGGATTTTACCTGAGCGAACATAAGAAGACGGTCACTTTGTGTGACTACATGTTTATGCTACTGTGCTCATAAAACCGCTATATTGGAGGAAACAGTGAGCTTGTCACGGATCTCAATAAACTAACGCATAGCGATTTCTGACTTGAAAATGATTGCTTTTTTTTCAAGTCCCCGGATGTTATGTACTGTTAACGGACAATTTCTTCTGTATACTTTCTATAGTGCATAAAATGTGTGTTGACCGTTTATACGACAAGACACTTTGAATGAACTATCTTTTCTACGATATCCAAAGTCTATGCATGGATAAAACGAAAATCTGCACGCTGGCAAAGTATAACCTTACGATGTCGTTAAACTTCTTTTAGTTCTAAGAAAGTACACCAGCCCCTTGGGCGAGGCCGTGACGGCAGTAAAACGGTTAACAAATTAGATCTAATTAGGCCTTATTTGTGCCATGTCTCATGACTCAAATCTGTTTTAGTCAAACAAGCATGGCGGCCTCCAGTCTAAGACAGAAGGACGCACTAGATAAGCCTTGCGCCCCACTTTACATCGTTCACGGAAGATGCCTTTTTTTTCTCGCACAAAATTAGAACACGCGCTGTTGTAGGCATTTTAGTGTGACCCTGCTACAAGTGCCCACCCGTGGTCGTGCATGCGTAGAGCTAGTAGGAAAAGGGAACGAAAAACACCCGGTGAATAAAGACACCGTTTGCCGCTTTCATTTCTTTGTGAACCAAGCTAACGCTAGTCAGTGGCTATATGGCTTTGAATTCTTGTTCCTGAGGGGCTTACTTTAACATGACGTCGATTAAAAAGACAAAAGAGCTCTTTATGAACGTAAACGGAGGGTAAAGTTGCGATAGTGACTCTGATGTTTGTCGGCATACACTCTAACAAATTTTGCACCGTCAGTCAGGGGTGTTACTTTGTTCCATGGGTAACACCCCTGCCTTTAGGGCTATACAATTTTTTATTGCCCTCGACGCGAGCTCTAGCGATAGGTGCGATGAGAAAAGACGCAGTTGAAAACTGTGTAATAATTCTGACCACATTGGGCGCAGAGAAATATCTGACAATAGAGGTTGACAGGGACAGTTTTGAAAGTTTATTTAATATGATTTGCTCGTCGCCTGTCGCTGCTGTCATAACTTTTACTTGCCACAATAAGTTGGCAAACAAGAAAACTTTATTGGCCGTCACCAACAATTCGATCTTACCCCTTAAACGTGAGGGTCTTAGCCATGGGACAACGAAACACCCCTTATACACCCATACATGTATAAAAATCTTTAGTGTGCATCCTGGTCAATAGTGCAGACACAGGACAAAGGCTAAAAGAGGGCAACACTGGCGCAGTCTACAGTCCTTTTTCCGCGTTCGCGCTGTTGACCGTGTTATGTCCTCATACCAATAAGCCCCGCTAGCAGCCATTCTCAAGTTTGCGCTGTTTAATGAATACGCAGTATTCATTAGTCTCCTCCGATTAATGAAAAGACAACTAAAGCAGCAGCAGTCTGGAAGGCTACTTGAGCCTTCCTTGAGCCTTCCAGACTGCTTAAAAAAAATAAAATTAAAAATTCAACGTGGATAGCATAGAGCAACCATGAGGGAAATAAAAGAGCCCTATATCCAATTTCACGCATGTTCCTTCCCTGCAGGGTCGTGCACGAAAAGAAGAAGGATGACGACTGCTGGAAGAACTGCTGCCTCTGCACGCTTTGCATGGCGCTGTGCTGTTGGTGTTGCAGTGACTGAGGCCGGAGACTGCGTGTGCGTGGAGCCTCCACCGGGAGCGAATGGGAGGGAGGGCGGAAAAGCACGCTGCGATGGGCGCGAACGGCGGGAGGCTGGCTTCCCTCGGGGTTGCGGTACCGCCGCCACACTGGCGTCCGATGGCCATTGCGCCGCGGAAGTCGATGCAATGACGGTGGGATGACGGGCAAGGGTGGCGGCGGCTTCACTTCCCCGCGGGGTTTATATACGGCGCCTTCCTCGTGTACAACTTGTCGAGCGAGTCAGTGCGTGCATGTCCGTCCCGCCCTAAGGACTTTACCCTGCGTTCCGCCCGAGAGCACCGAAGATGACGCGTCTGGCGATTATTCGCTCGCGTGACAATGGCGTAGCAACTTGCATTATTAACGCGCGCAGTACGGGAAAGGTATGTAGCGTCCCGGCGCTGTCGCCATGCGCGGACGGATGCTCGAACGTTTCCATCTATGAAGATATCCAGCGAGGTTTCCCAGCCTGTATAACCGTCCAGTGGTATGCCAAATTAAAGGGATATTGATTAGGTCGTCTACAGTTTTTCTACGTAAAATGTTCTGTGGGGTTTTTATATTTCACATCACACGTAGCGTTGCTGCCTGATATATGTTGTACTTTTTTATCATGTACATACGGAATAATGTGTATAAACAGCGATAAATTTACGTCACTGGCTGGTTTGATGGTGTCATTTTTTTAGGATGTACTCGAAAAGAATATGTTCTTGTTTGTTTTGGAACAGTACACTGCGCCGTGTGCTATAGTATGGCGTTGGAAACTTAAACCCACGCATGCTATGCTTCGAAATGAATTCGTTGCCTCGCTCTCATATGCGTTCTGAATATTTAGTTGAGACAGTGTTCAAGGCTGTTGAAAGCTATAAATTTCTATTCTGTGCCATTGGTATATCACTGGCATGCCTCTGATATATCAATAAGCTGGGTTTAGAGGGAAACAAAACGTCTATACTTCGACATGTAGACATAATGGTTCACCCTTAAAGGAAAAATATATCCGGTAATACAGCAAATGTGTCGAAACATTTCTTCAGCTCTATCGACAAAATGTGGCTGATATGTGTTTACGAAAGACATTTTTGTATAAAGAAATTATCTGTAAGCTTTCATGTCGCATCTTAGCAGTAATAGATAAAAGTCAAACTGGGCGTTTTCTTTAGCATACAGTATATAAGGTGTCCTAGCTAACGTTTGCATAGCTGTTAAAAACACTGCTAGATGCGATTATAAGTCCTGCGCGTCTTCGGTCGTCCGACCTCTGACAACCGAACACCGTATAAGTCATATAATCGTATGTTGCACCGTGTTTCTTTTTTTTTTTTTCTTAACAGCTTGTCCAACGTTAGCTGGGACACCCTAGATAACAACGTACAGATAAGTTGTATGAGTAACGCCAGCGTGATGACTGCGTTAGTGTACTCCGCTTCTTTGTCCGTAAGTAGGCTTCCGACTTCGTGTGAATTATTTTTAGAAAATTGAAATCGTCGAATGTTTCTTGGTGTTTCAGCGTTTATATAGATAAAAAAATAAAAGTGTTGCCAAAGGTGAGTGATTATCAGTTAAAAAAAAAAACAAACTAGAAGGCCACCAACCAGAGTGCATCACCTGCATGGCACACTCAAGGCCAAAATGGTTGATGAGGATTTTTATCACATACTTAAACAATACAGGACGAGACAGACACAAACGAGTAAACGGACAGGACGAGATGTGTAATTTCTGGTTAAGTACATATAGCACACGTAAACAGAGGAAAAGTCATACCTGTATTCGAACAAGCGGAATCACACCAAGGCGTACAGATAGGACTTGCCTTGAAGAAAGAAATATCCACTTGTCGAAACGTTGGCTCCTGCTTTCACCTTGTTCTCGTTTTGCTCATCGTCATGAAGGCGTAAGTAGTTAGTGGAAGCCTGTCGCACGTTTTACTATATTTAGGGGTTTGAAACTAAGTGGTGGTTGACCAATGAACATGCGCAGCTCGAGCAAAACCCACTTGAATTTACAAGCGTCACTGCTCCCGGAGAGAACTTTGAAGTAAGCCCCTTTCTCTGCGCCACAGTTAAATTGCAACAGCCATGAACAAACAATAGATGTCGGCGAAAACGGGACTGTATTTCACGTTGTGTTAATGAATTGCGCTTTTACACTAGTTATATCAGAAGAAGAAACATCGGCCCGTACGTTGTAAAAGCTGAAGAAAGGTAACTTTAGTCCCTGTAATATCGCTTTGAAGGACTAAAATTTACCCTTGGATGTGAACCGCAGGACTGCATAATGGCACCTATTTGGGAACTCCTGCGTAAAAACATTTGAACAGAGAAATTGTTTTGTTCGCCTCCCGGCGGGACCGGTTTGGAGGAACTTTGTTGCATTTACAGGCAGACAGACAGACAAGAAACTTTATTTTGTCCTAAGGGACTACTTTGTCGTAGTCGCGGGCCGCACCTGCACCGGGGGCGGAAGACCGTGATCTTCAGCCCTTTCGCAGGCCCTTTGGACAGCCCGAAGCTGGACTTGAAGGTCGTCGCTCTTGACGGCTTCTTCCCAGTCTTCTTGCCTGTTGAAAGGCGAGTGGTGCAATGCATTTACAGAGAAAAGTTTAAATCTATACGCCGACTTTATGGAGTATATTCCTGATTTAGGCCATCTACGTATTTCTTCAAAAAATGCCGAGAGTAGGGAAAGAAAAGTGTTAAGCTTGCAACTTAGACTCGGCTATAAAGAACGATATTGCAAATCTGCATATAAACTACACCTATTTGGACGTTTAAAGTGGACACAATTGATACACACTGCTAAATTAAAAGCAGGAATTTTGCAGAACTCGCCTTAACCAACGTATTAATTTGACTTAAGCTGCTGACTAATACGTATTATTTAAACGTTTTACACGATCTAACAGATTCAGTTTACAGAATTGCGATGTCTGTTTATTTGGTGCAGAACTACGGAGTTAGAAACTTCGTGCTTCAATTTTTGGGGGGTGTTTTGTCGATTTTTGACAATTTTCGTATAACATTTGAGGCCCCAAATTAAAATTCTCCTTCCACTTAAGCATCGGTGGAACTTCACTTTCAGTCATAAATGCTGCAAATTTAATTCAAATTGGGTCAGCGTTTGTCTGATGAGAGCATTTCTTCATATCAATGTATATAAAAATGGAAATCGGAGTTGACTCTTAGCTAAAGCATCCTCTTAACGTGCAGCACAAAAAGGCAGCAGTGTGAGGTGTCTTTACGTGCGGTGATGCTGTAATACTTTGGAAGCAACAACCGTTACGTTTGCCCAAAATATGTTAGCCGTCATAAATTTGGGCACACTAAGGCTGCCCAACTGGCGAAAAAAAAAAAGAATGAGAAAGAGGCGCTGCTTGTTGTTTTACTACGTTGAAATACTTGGCTATTTCAATGGCGTGGCGTTCCGTACAATATATTAAGAAGAAAAAAAAGAAAGAAACGGTGTCTTGTTTTTACCGATGAGTAAATTTTTTACCTGGCAGACGTTTTTCGGCATTATTTTTCAGCGTTCAAATCTAAAAGTCGGAATCCTGGCTATTATAGGAATAATTATAGCACTATAGCTGTGAACCGTATTTTAACGGGCTTCGCGATTTACCTAAAACACAGGACGAGGACGTCGTGTGGTCTCTTTTGGCATAGCTCGCTTTCGGGCTGGGTGGATGCAAAGTCTGGCACGAAACCGAGACGAGTTCATGCAACAAGATGCATTGACGGGCTAGTATTCATAATAAATATTTAGTACAAACGGGGCGACACAAGGCTCCGCGTGCATACAGCGCCTTTTCGTGTCTCTTTCTTGTGTGGGCCTGCTTGTGCTAAATGTTTATTATGAGTACGGGACGTGTTGTTCTTTAGAGGAAGCCCCGCGGGACGCGGACAAAAAGTGAAGTTCTTAAGTTTTGTACTCTTGCGCGAGAAAGTGGCTTCTCGTGTCACTGCGCGAGCTGTACGCATATACAGTCGAGAGCACAAGTCTAGGGACCAGAGGTGCCGCTAAAATTTTTTTATTTCGCAGCCTAGGCATAAAGGCTGAAATTAAGTGGTACTGTCTGCGTTCGCCTGTTTGACCAGCGTCATGCATTAAGACAATTTCACGTTGCATGGCTGTGCTAGAAGAATTTTTTTTTTTTTTTTTTGCTGATGTCGTGGCGTCTATAGACTTTTGCTCTTGAGTGTACATCGTATAGTGGCCCGGCGGTTTCCCACGGCGAGCAGCGTGCATCATATATGGCGAGGTTGCGGGTACCTTGGCGGCACCATGCAGGAAAGGCGAGCAAGCGGAGGTGGGGCGCCTTGACCGGGCTTCCCGTGCTGTAGGAAAACATTCCACCATCTTTCCCGCCGCCGGCACGAAGGCGTGTATGCATAGAGCGCACGTCTCGTGTCTGGAGAGCGCCCGAACTGCTCGTGCGGCGGAGAGGAAGCTGCGATATTTGAGTGCAGCTGCTAAGCTTCAGAGACCACGTTGTTTGTGTAAGCGGTAGCGCGCCCACTCAGAATGACATAGATGAGCGGTACTGACGCGAGCAGCTTGACTTGAACTCTTGTGGCTGCTGTCAGAATTTCTCGTCTTCGACGCCGAAGTGTTTTTCGCAACTAAATGTGAATTTAAATAGTTGATTTGTCTTATTTTGTTCTTAATATACTTTCCAATATATCACAAGACGGCTTTGAAGCTCTCCCATGAGCAGCACCATAGGGTTCTTCCATATTAATCCGGAACCGAAACGATGAAACGAGACTATAAGCACGCAGCCTTATTTCAGCATGGAATGCTTTAGCGACTCTTCTGCTGAAGTTTCCCCTTCAGCACCTCCCCGTGAACACCGTTACAAACTGAAAATCACCACTTGCATACCGGATGTGCCAAGGAAATCACCTCCTCTCGTTTTTGTTTCCTGGAACTTCTGAATTGCTCGTATGACGATCTTATACGTACAGTCGACCGATTCTTTAACAGTATCGCGCGAGTGTCGACTAGCCGGCCGGTCAGCGCCTTCTAAAACGGCGCGAGGCGACGGGATCAGCTAGGACTTGTTGACCTCTTGCGGACCTGTCTTGCTCGTGCTGATATCGTCGCTTCGCGCCGTTAGAAGGCGTTCATGGACCGTCGACTGTACATGCATGATGACTTGGTATTTTTTCCTTTTTTCACGGGTATATACATTTTACCCGGATGGTCCTATTAACTGCATGTATAGCAACGTCCTCTTGCTATACACCTGAGACGGACTACCACTCTATTTACTGCCTAAATATCGACGTTAACCACAGTATAGCTTTATACAGGTAGCACCAACACATCTCCTGTCCAGGCAACCGAAGCATTTAGCAACGTTCTGAAATTTGCTGGTGACCTGACGCAACTTTTAAGGCTTCACAGTTTCATATCCATTCATTATTAATATATTTGCACTTATCTATATGACCGAGGATGTCGGCTGGACATCGTGTACGGTGCATTTCGTCAGGTATAAACCTGCAAGTGCGTACCGACATAGCACTCTATCCATGCATTTACGGTGCTCACGCGTAAACTTCAATACTTCCTGTAACAACCAAAAAGGAAGGACAGGCGAGAGCCTGTCTTGGACAGCCTGGCCATGGTGCACCAACTACAAGAACTCAAGAACGGAATGACAGGCCCCCTTGAGAGGGAAAGGGCTCCGAACACTATGCATTGCCATGTACTCTGGCACAAGCAATAACAGAAGCCGACCGCCGTCAAGAAATAAGTTATAAGCTGATTTCTCTTTTTTTCCTTTCTTAATTTCTCGTTTGTCTGTGATCATCGTCTGTTTTTATTTGTGTCATGGTTAACCCACGACTGAAGCAACTTTCGGCTGCCGCTTAACTTAGCCATGCATTCTGTGTTGCTGTGTTTACACGACGACCGATGTATTTCTACCCGGTGTGTATCGAGGGCCAGTCAATTGAGTACAAGAAAACTCACAGGTTCTTGGGCGTTATTGTGGATCGCGACCTCACTTGGAGTCCCCATGTCTCCTACATGAAGAAAAAACTGATTAATTGTATTGAGAATATGTTTAAATTCGTAGCTGGAAAATCGTGGGGACCATCCGTGCACTCCATGTTACAGCTATACACGGCACTTTTTCTCGGATTCCTGCGATACAGTCTTCCTGTCTTGTCCAATACATGCAAGACTAATATCCTTGCACTACAGAGCGTACAAGCCCAAGCACTTCGGGCATGTCTTGGCCTCCCGCGATGTTCATCGACAGCTGCAACAATTGTCATTGCACAGGAGCACCCGATCACCACTCATATCGTCGGTGAGACGCTAAGAGCGCACATTCTACAAATTTCACGGCTACCATCCCATCATTTAGCCGATTTGCCATTGCGAAGACCACAGGCTACATTCTGTAGTATTGTGACAAGACATCATGCCTCCATACCGTGTGGCTTCAAGCCTGCGAAACGCCCAACATCGGAATGGTGGTGCCTCCGGCAAATTCACGTGTGCCTCTCAGTTCCTGGGATTAGCAAAAAGGCAGACTTCTCAACACTAGCACTGAAGCAATTGTCTCTGCTTGTCATCAACGAGTATTATTTTGACCGCATACACATTTATACGGACGGTTCCACCATTTCCAACAGCTCTACCGGAGCAGTAGTTATTCCATCGGACGCCGTCACTTTGCAATTTAAATACTCGCACAACACCACGTCTACAACTGCAGAACTTGCGGCTCTTCAAGGTGCACTCAACTACGTGCTCCAGCAGCCTCCAAATCGTTGGGCCATTTTCAGTGATTCTAAAGCAGCTCTACAAACTCTGCAGTTTTCCCTACGACAAGCGTTACACGAGCAGCTAGTGCACGAAATTAGGTACGCTCACCATCACGCTCTCGAAGAAGGACACGATATTGTGTTTCAATGGTTGCCGAGCCATTGCGGAATTGTCGGCAACGACAGCGCAGATGAAGCAGCACGCTCGGCTCATCACAAACATCAGCTGGTTCCTATACCTCTCTCAAGAACGGATGCTGCACGGCAACTTCAATCGATTGCTCGCCATATGACACTTCTGCTATGGAATTCACCGGGTTTCACCAGCTCACGTTTGCATTCTCTTGACCCTAACTTGCGACTTCGCCTACCACCTGGACTCTCCCGTCGTGAAACAACTTTACTGTGTCGCATGTGGTTGGGTGTCGCATTTACCAACGCCTATTCGTTCCTAATAGGGATGGCCAACAGTGCGGCGCGCAATTTGTGCGGGTGCGACGAGACTCTCGAGCACCTTCTGTGTCACTGTCCATCTTTTGACACTCAACGACGTATTCTCCAAGCTAAACTCAACCTGTTAGACAACAGAACGTTCTCGGAAGAAAAGATTCTTGGGCCATGGCCTATGCATTCTTGCATGCAAAAGGCCACAAAAGCCCTTCTGCAGTTCGTGAAGAGTACTGGATTGTACGAACGCTTGTGACAGCGGAGATTCTTCTTTGACTGTCTCTGCGAATGACTGACTCCATTTTTTTTCTTTTCTCTCTTTATCTATTCTTCCCCTTTCCCCCTCCCCATGTGTAGGGTAGCCGACCGGGCACGTCCTTGGTTAACCTCCCTACCTTTCCCTCTTCGTTTCTCTCTCTCTCTCTCTCTCTGATTTGCTGGATAGTGGTTTCGGTGCTCAACTAACGCTGGCACGTCCAGTGTAGCCTTCCATTTTCGATTTCTTTTTTTTTGTCCGCCTTCATTTTTGTGCAGCTGCGCTCCTCTCCTTGTCATCTAGGTGCTGGAATTGTTGAGGCTTGTTTCGAAGCACACGGCCAACATGCTTTCTTTTTTTTTTTTTTCGTGAGCGCACTAGAAACAGCACCAGGACACATTTGCAGCATCTGCAGCACTGCGCGGCATGTGTTATGCGCATCCGCAGCGTTGCGCATGCATAGGCACTATTGCTTGCGCGAGTGTAGCATTAAAGACATTATCACTCGTCCGAGACTATCCGAGACACCAAGCACGCCCAGAGTGCTATTTTCATGTGCATTGGTGTCATTCCTTCAACCACTAAAGCTCGCGATATCGTTTTATTATGCGCTCGAGAGTGATAGGCGAACAGGGAAAAGCTTGCAGGCGTATACGCGTATCTGTGGCCTCCGAGGTTGCTGAAAAGTCTTAAATCTACCGTGTGTGCCACGAGCACTGTTGTGGGACAGCACGCGGTGTTGATAGCGGCGAAGGATACGTCGAATCATAAAGTTTGACTAGCGCAGACTGCGACAAGAGCAGAAGGTCGGGAAAATGTGTTGCAAAATAGTAGGCGCATCGAATGCGACACCAATCGTGAACGGAAAGAATTCATTTTAAGTGTTTTCTTTCCATTCCCTAATGTTGTTCTTCGTCCTGGTACCATTTTGAAATGCTCGCGTCCGGGTATTCAGTTCCGATGGAACAAGACTATGAAAATACATCTGTGTTCAATATGTCTAGGTGGAAGCCATTGTGCCATATACGATTTATGCTATATATGCTTTAGCAACTCATCTAGCATAAACGCCGGACATGGCTCTTTAAAGTCTGCAGAAAGACGCAGTCTAAAGAAATCTCTTTAGACTGCGTCTCGAGGAACGGCACTGACGTTGCATTCGGTTTCGTCTCATGTTGGTATCTTGCACCTAACGTTTTATAGCTAAACACACAACTGTGGCCAAACGGAAAGGGCAGTGGGCGCGTTAGGAACGTTCTTTACGTTTTGCATCTGTCGCCGGTGGGTGTGTCGGACCCCTATATAGACTTCCACGTGGTCGTGGCTTTCGTCGACGCTGAAGGGTCGTGCTGTTCAGATAACACGAGTGTTGGTTAAATCTATGCTCCAGAACAGCAGCGCAAACGAGGACGATTGCTGAGCCTCTGATGCACGCGCCTGCAGACGCTGCATTGATGTCCCAGGTAGTTTTTGGAATGCTACACATCACCATGGGTAAGCTTTACTATAGCCTGTACGCTCAATTGCTTCTCTGCGGCCATACGTCACCCCCGCACGAGGCCAATTCGAAGAGACGCATTTGTCAACGAGTGACAAGCTCGCTCTGTGTAGAGGCAGCAAAAGTCTGCACAGGCCGCAAGTGACGCACGTTCAACGAATGTATGTTCGCGAGAAGTGCGGGTGTCTAAACGCAGTAAGGCTGTGACGCAATCGTATCTCTGATGATTATTCAGCTAATGATGCAGGGGAAGTCTATATTGACGATTTTGATGTTAGCGCTTTGTAAAGATCGGAAGGGGAGATCAGTCAGCCGGAGGGAAAACGAGCAGCACCCACATTTATATAAAGTATGTACCGAGGAGCCGGTCGCGCACTCCTGGCTGCGCGACACACGTTAGTACAGACGTTGTTTATACGGGGTTTTTTAGCGTGTTTGTTTCACTATGCACTGAAAATTTTCCACATTATAAACCAACAAATCCACAACTAAGTCCATACCACGATCCTTCGACGACGACGAACGACGTCGCTTGCGGGAAGGTTTATTTGAACGTCGTGCTGCAAGTCAAACAGTATATACGGAGGAAGAAAAAGTTTGACCGTGACTTAGCGCGCTAAAAGTGCATCACCATTCACCACTATAATACGGGATCAAGTGGCACACGCACAAAAACAGTGAAGAAATATTTAGCTGAAGCCATGCAACTCCAAAAAGTTTAAGGAAGCTGAATAAGTTTATTTCCCCTCTCTGTTTCTTTATTTCACAATTTAACATTACATCACCGTTAAGAACAATCAATACTATAGAACAATCCATAGTCGCTTAGCGTTGAAGTCGTCGATGAAAGTGCGCAACCTGTACTGTAAAGTTTAGAACGGTTTGTGGTGAGTGTCCGGCTCCCAACTGCCGCAGATGCACGAGGTCCATACCCCTGCAGTGGCGATGGTGATCAAAGTTTTATTTTTCTTGGTCATGTGAAGAGTGTGAGGCTGCCATTGATGGGGTGCATGGCGACGGCGTAATAAAGCAGACACAGCAGGAGATTCAGCTAGAGCACCTACATAGTTTCGAACTTTTAAAACTTTGAAACTTCAGCAAACGATAATGTTCTCGATATTTTGAGCTTGACTTTGTCTTTTTTTTTGGTAGCAGATGTGGCCTAGAACGGCTTGCTTTAGCTTTTACACGAACACAATGGGATCAGAAAATGCCCGCCGCGCATATGACAGAGGGCACGACGAGGAAACAAGCTTGCTCTAAAAAAACACGACGAGTGCGCGTTGCTGTTGAAAGTCAGATAAACCAGCGTTGGGGCGCCGCTGCTGCAAGGGAAGCGGCGAAAATAACAATGCACTTGGGAAATAACAGGAAGTACACGCCGCGGTGACTCAGTGGCTATGGCGTTCTGCTGCTGAGCGCGAGGTTGCGGATTCGATTCTTGGCCCCGGAGGCCGCATTTCGATAGGGACGAAATGCAAAAACACTACGTGTGCTTAGATTTAGGTGCACGTTTAAGAACCACAAGTGACCAAGGTGCGCTCTACTAAGGCCTCTCTCATAGAGCCAGTGTTGCATTGGGACGTGAAACCCCGTGAAGCAATCAAATAGCAGGAAGCTAATGAGGATGTGGCGGCGAAAACTTATTCAATGAAGCGTCCGACAAGAGCACTGATTGTAGAAAACAGGCACGTCACGCCTGTCAGTCTGTGTTTAGACCGTCGAGAGCTCGTCGTAGGCCATCTGTTTCTTGCTCATGCGAAAAAGGCTGACTGCACTTCAGTTGCACTCTCGGAGTCGCTGTGATACGACGGCAATAAAGTAACGACGTATACCACTGGTGGCTGTCGTGACAACGCCGATAGCGCGATAGGACTGCTGTTGACTTAGCAAGCTCGACGTGGACTTTTGGTATCACACTCTGTTCTCGCCTTGCTGTCAACGCACCCGCCGTTGCGAGGTATGTATATGCATTGCCCATTACTCATGCGCACGAGCTGAGAGAACGAACACCGGAGCATATAGCAGGTATACTTCGAGCGCAGCATATTGCAATTTAGAGTATACTTATGCGTCAGCGGAACTTACAGGAAGCCACTAACATCATTGGCACTGGCATCGAAACATTTTCGCGTTTTGCGCTGTACTGTCGAGTCGCGAGGGACAGTGAATGTCGCTTGTATTATTTGCTTCGGTCGCCGATTGGTCATTTTGTCTCGAATGACCGATCGGGTAGAAAGGAGTTCAAAGAATTTTCTATAGCACACGCTTCTAGTACACATAAAAGAAGACGTCGTTTTTTTGGGAAAATGGTGTACTGCCAAAGGTATGCACTATAACGAGCAAATTCTAATATTTTACCTTCATAAAATTTGTTTGGGGGTTTGATAAAAAGAAATCCGTAAAACGAAGATGTGTCTCACACCTGCTTTGTAGTCGATATAAAAACTCCGAACTGGCTCTAGACCTCCATACCTGTGGACGTTTTCCAGTGTCATATAGAGGGCAGTCTGCATCTGCCATATGGAAATGTAAAAAGGAAGTGGGGCGTACTTGTGTGAGCGCCTAACCTCCGCACTGGCGACCACTGAGGTTGTTTGTATAATTATTATTGAGTGTATGCATCCGACTGCTTTTTTGTTAATGTGCTATTTTTAAAAACAAGATTTCAGTTTTAATCTCGGCAACGCTTCGCTGTGCATGCTTGCTCGAGCTCAAATTTGATAAATACTTCGAGAATAGTTTTTATATAAAGAACTGCTAGTACGTCGTAATCGGATCTGGTTCGTTTAATTGTTTTCACTGGGCGGAATAGCGGGCTGATGATAGGCTGGCAACATGCAGCTTGTAAATCAAGAAGTGAAAAAAAAAAAAAGAAAACAAAGGGGGGGGGGGGGGTGGGTTAACTCCTAATGAACAGGACGATGCGGTGCATGGTTCGCCTGGTCTCATGTTTGCACCAGCTCAGTCGAAACATTTTATTTTTGTTTTGTAAAACAAAGTATTACCATTTGAGGTATTGGGATCGTTATGTTCTCACCTAATCGGGTGCTGTAACCTGCGTCCTGCAAGAGTTTACCCTAAGCGTTCAAGTGGGAGCTTTTCCTAAAAGCAGGTGCTCCTGTCGGACTGGGGTACAGTGATCGCGAATAAGCATGATGCTTCGTAAAAAGAATTGTCTGCTGATATAAAAGACCAGCGATCAGGTTGCGGTTTGCGCGAATCGTCTACTCTGCCGCAGTACTTGCCCACCCATCAAATTTTGAACTTCACGCAGTGCTGCTTTTATGCCAAAGTTTACGCTATACACATATTGGTCGATTTCAATGCCAAATATCCTATGACCCCCTTAGTGCGCATTACTCAACCATATTTTCACTGTAAACTGTGCAAAATGGCTCGAGCATTCCGTGGCAAGTATATACGAGTATAGCTGCAAATCGAATGCCGTCGCGACTCTTGTCGACTGGCAGCATCGTATATTTATTTACTCGGAAAGCCGTGCGTTGTAGCTGCACGCGAATCTTGATGCTCTCCTTACTTTTGCTCAGTTCGAAAGTTCTTGTCCAGGAAACCTAGCTGAATAAAGGGTGGTGTCAGCACAGCACGGCGCATGGCGAGGTTTGCGAAATTAACGTGCCCGGCCCGGGTGGCCGGCGCTCAGATTGCAGTTGTCGAGAGATTTACCCGTTCCATGGTATGATTGGTGTCTAAATCACGGCCGCCTGCTTGCTCGCACACAGTGTGCCGCTGCGAAGGCGCCCGTATAGCCCTAAGGCATAATCTCGCGCATGGTCAAGGGTACACAGGCCGGAATGAATTCTGGTAGTTTCTATATAGGGGGGTTTGACTGAAGGAATGCTGGAATTTATTTTCTTGCATTTTTTTCTTCTTTCTTCTCTGTCTGCCCTCTTTGTAACCTTAGCTCACGATCGAGGTTTTCTTGAAGTGCCGTGAAAACATAATTGGAAGACAGCAGTTGGGATGCGGGGGAGGTCGGTAGGCAAAGAGATGCATGCGCACGTTAAGCGTGAGAAAATGCAAATTCGAGAAAGCCATTTCGTGCGACGGCGCACAAAACCTATCAGACTGGGACGTTTCTTTCCCACACCAAGGACCCGTTCTGCCGGGCATGTTAATACGCGATGAGCGAGACGTGTTCATCACGATCATCGAAGCAGAAGTAAAGAGAGCCTTGTGGACGGAAGGCGGGCCATCGTTCGGAGACGTCGATTGCGATTGCGGGCTTAGGGACCCCCGCTTATCGGGATCGATGTCACGCCTGCACGTCGTCGGCTGCTTTCCATATATAGGCATACGGACGGATGGGCGGCTGTGTCTTCCGGCACGTTTGCTGCAGGCTTCATTCTACGCCTCCGTTAGTTCGGCTTCTGGTCCGTGTGAAAAGTCAAACGGTGCGCATTCGTAGCCTGCTATCGGAATTCGAGGCGCTCGATGCTGAAACGTAGTCGCGTTACAGCGCGTTGAATTGACGATACAATTTTAAATCGTATCGCGTGTGTAAATCTTTTATTATGAGGACGATGCCACCTGTATCAGAGCTGAACTATTTATTCAGTTTTATTGCATGCAATGTATGTTGGCACTGCTATGCGTATTTAATGATTTTCTATTCCATATATTAGGGTCGCGATTCTGTAGCGATGCGTTCCGCTCGTTTCTTATGCCACTCTTATATGTAATCCACCATTCACTGCCGGCTGATCCCATTGACAACGCGGGCGGAGTGTCGCTCTGACCACTGACGAAGCACGAAAAGGAATAGCACCACAAAAGGCATCGCTACAAAACAGCGGCGTAGTATTACTTTGAGTGAAGCCTGCGAATTAAGGTGACAATTTCGCAGTCTGCGACGTTTATACATGACAGCTTGTTGTGCAATCTGTACTTGCGTGAGGCAAGGGAATTCGTTAGGCAACTTGCGCCGTTCCTGCTCACCTCTGTTGTTATTGCAAACAAACAAGCAAACAAACAAACACGCAGACAGATAGACCAGACCAGACCAGACAGACACACAAACAAGCAAACAAGCAAGCAAACAAGCAAGCAAACAAGCAAGCAAGCAAGCAAGCAAGCAAGCAAATAAACAAACTAGCAAACAAAAATACATACATACATACATACATACATACATACATACATACATACATACATACATACATACATACATACATACATACATACATACATACATACATACATACATACATACATACATACATACATACATACATAACGAATCTAAACAGCTCAACAGCCGTGGGGGACGCCGTAATATGAGTCTGCTCCATAGCGATATACGAAGGATACTGCAAAAAGCCTTTAATAAATTCTGTGGCTAAATGTCTGCCTTGGAGCCTGCATGGATACTTCGTATATGGAAGGCTTTGGCAACCGCACAAAGTATACGGCGCACACAAGCAGGCGGACGCACAAAGACAGGTAATACTTCATGAGGGGTTGTTTACAGAGAGAGTTCGATGATCCTGACTGGTGTTCTGGATATAGAGGTAGAGGCAAGAGTGCCAAGTTAAATTAGGTCGCCTAAAATATACGCCAATAGGATGAAAAGTTGGGCGAGTTCGTATAATATCAACAGCGCAAAAAGACACGACACAAAGACCAAGAAGGCCACGGGGCAAGCTTTGACTCGCAAGTAAGTTT
This sequence comes from Dermacentor silvarum, assembly GCF_013339745.2. Lineage (NCBI taxonomy): Eukaryota > Metazoa > Arthropoda > Arachnida > Ixodida > Ixodidae > Dermacentor > Dermacentor silvarum. The sequence continues at coordinate 165,908,037 of NC_051154.1, forward strand.
TATTCATACGCAACGATCGAGGTATTATATATACAGGTAATACCAAATGGAGATCATTTACATATGCACAAGCCATCACAAGTGTTACCACCTGGTATCCTCCCCACAACGAGCTATACCGGAATGCAAGTTTGTGCGAGATTAGGGAAACCTGCAAATTGTTATGCTGGTCTTTAGCTTAAATTGCGCATTTATGCTCGCTTTTGGGCGTTGGAATTGCATCTGTTAGGAAAATGTATATGACAGTTTCATTGTGGTGCGAAGGGGTAATGTTTCATGGGAAGGAATTACGTAGGGACAAAGGCAAAGGACACAGGGCGTAAACAGAACACGAGATAGACGAATCAATAAAGCTGGAAGGGATACTTACCAAATGTGATACAATCCCGTTTTCTTAAAATACCGAAAATGCCGAAACCAGTAGCGCAGCCAGGACGTAATTTTCTGGTGTGCGTTAAACTTGCCAACAAGTTTAGGGGAATTAAGGGTCTGGGTGCTTACATCATGCTAGTAACATCTGTCTCAATTTTTAGATGTTATTATAGGCATAAACAAAATTTTGGGAGTTATTCCCAAACCTACCCCCCGTGGCTGCGTCTCTTCGACTGACTGAACTGCAGGAAAGGGAAGCAAAGGGTAAAGCGCACTGCTTGTGCACTGGGGGACTCGGATGCACGCAACACGTATAAGGTTGACACGGATGAAACGTAGCACACGGGAGTAATACCATTGGGTATTACCAAAATAGCACCGTCTGTAGAATTGCTAGCGAGAGCAATGGTGTTGCACGGTGTGCATTTTTCATACATTCGCATTTACTTGGTCGTTCCTGGTTGCATGTCTCGCGGCCTCACGGCCACATCCACAATCCACTGATTCCAGGATAGATTTTGGTCGTTTTCCCAAAACAACTTAACGTGACTAGGCCAAGAGGATTTGCGAGCTCACGAATCATTCAAATTGACATTGATCTGATAGAGATACACGGTTCCGTCAGTGCACCAGCGCACTGCTTGCGCGCATATAGGAACTGTTGCGCCCCGAATCGGCTGGCGTATTCTTTGAGTGTTTCCCATCGAGGCAGGCCCTTTCTTTAGCGTCGCCCAGACGGCGACAGTGCCCGACACCGACGTTGACTGGCAAACAAGCGCCCCAAATCGGCAGTGCGCATCGTTTGTGTGTTTCCCTCGATGCCACCCCCTTCATCAGCGGCCGCCTACCCGGCGACGCGGCGCGACACCGGCTGGGACGCGATGACAAAGAAGCTCACCAAGCGACCACAACCACCACCTTTCGTGGAAGCGGGGACCAGTGCGAAGGTCACTCTCCCGACCCTGGCAAGACGAACGTCACTGAGAGATAGAAACCAAGGAGACGACTTTCGTAGAAGGAGTGTGAATCCCCTGTTTCCAGATTGCCTCGTCCTTGCTTCAAAGGTGCAGCATTAGAGGCGGAGTTCTGTAAACAATACGAGCATTCTGATTGGCTGCACCAAGGTCATCAGATTCCCTAGTCGGGTCAACTAGGGAAGACCAATGTTTTATAAGGAGACATCTTGAGTGCAGTGGTAGGTCCTGATGTGTTCTGATATGTGCTCAGACATGTATAGTGAGCTGAGACTTTCAAAGTGCTCTCCCATGGAGTGGGCTTGTAGAATATGTAGAAGTATGTAGAAGAAACCCTTTTTTCTATCGCTCTTACTCCCGGACGTACTCATCCCTTTGGCTGAAGGATCACCGGCCTAAACGCTACCCCGAGTCCCAATTAACAGAACAAAGAAGCGAAAATTCGCGTCAAATAGAAGTAATCTACTGAATTAGCGGTATATATCTGCAGGACATGCACATTCGCTAAAACGCCCCCCAAAAATGTTTCCATATACCGAGCTCAGGTTTTAGTCAGACCGACGGGGTCCATATTAATAAGACAAACAAAGAGTACGTGGGCTCTTAGAGTGTTTGTGCACTCCTCCCTGTCTATTGTGAAAACAAGGAGTTGCCATATCAGCGAGGCATAGATGGACTGAACATGTTTTGATCTCACACGAGTTGTTCATATTCGAATCTCCATAATAATGAGACTAATAAAAAACGAGGCGCTACTCTTTATGCTAATATGACGAACCCACAGAAAAATAATGAGGTCCCCGCTGAAACTGCTGTTATAGAGATGGTGTGTAGAGTGACGCTGTCAAAAGGGAGCCTTTATAGCTTTAGTCAAAGTAATGCAGGCGACTCATAACGGCACATCACACGTTCGACGCCGCATAGGGGCCCTATAACGTAAAAACTATTCCAGTCTCTTTTTAATCATTATATGTCCAATTAGGCAGAAAAGCCGGCCTTCACTGTAAAATAATTTACACCCCTAAAAATGAAAAAGGGTGTAAATGTACCTATAACTCACACCCTTCGGGTGTTACTTATATAATTTACACCCTAAGGGTGTTAGTTATAGACACATTTACACCCTTTTTCACTTTTAGGGGTGTAAATTATTCTACAGTGAATTGTCCGCAAACAGTGGTACCAGAATTGGCCGACGGCGCAGAGTAAAAGCACGTTAGAAATAATAAGATTGACGTCAAATCTCTCAGGGAGGTCCTGTAAACAAAGTAAATTAACGGCTTTGAAAAGGAAATTCGGTAAATTTCGGTCTGGGTGGTAATCGAACGCGGGCCTCCGGGGTGCGAGAGCAGATGCCACGACGGTTATATGGTTCTGGCTGACTAAAGGTGTGCCTAGTGCGTGCCTCATTGGGCGCGTGACGGCGCAGCCAATGGAAAGGAGGTGGCTCCATGTCATGAGTGTATGAAATTAGTGTATAAATTAAAAAGTTTTAATGTTCAATTGGTTGACGCTGAGCAGTCCTTCGAGTTATGAACTCCTCGCTGGCGAGCGAGCGCGTTCAGACGCTTTTTATTTTTATTTTCTTTTTGTCTAATCATGCATAATCAGTGTGTACGCGTCATATCAGATGAGGACCTTTTTTCGGATTTCCTGACGTCGCGTGACAAACAAGCAAAGTAGGGGGTGGCCCAAAAAATTTTTGACAAATCGTGGTGGGCTGATTACAGAAATGGAATAGAAAAGTTTGGATAGCTTTCTATTGTTACGAGCCACGTACCTCCTTGGATTAACGGCGAAGACCACGATGACAGGGACGCTGCGCGTGTTCAGCCATCTTATCCATTTCTGTAAATAGTCTCTGTTTACAAATCGTGTTTCACTTTCAGCTATTTGATGCACATGGAGGTGCGGGAGTACGCTTTCAACCGGGATACGTGCACGGCGTCGCGAGATACGGTACATGGTGAAGAACTGTCCAGTGGCGCGATCTCATAGTTAACGTCACTTAGTTGCCGTAACACCTTGTAAGGTCCGGTGTAACGCGACAAAAGCTTTTCAGAAAGACCTACAATATAATAGCGCCCAGGTATATGACGCCGATCACTGAAGATGAGTAGAGTATATTTAATAAACGCACAGAGCCCCAGGACTGAAACCAGAAACCTCTGTTGAAGCTTCTAACCGACAATACGCTGCAGGGGCGCTATCAGCAGGCAGTGATACCGCAAGGGATACTGTACAATGGAGTACTCCACGCTGGAAAAACACGTGGGCCGGAGTTCAATAGCATTTCGTTCGCGATAGCTGTTTATCATTGCCCACTATCTTCCCAATCCTTCGTTCACTAGCACTGTCAGCTGGCACCCTCTCATACGAATTTTCCTCGCATGCGAACAGCATTGTGAATCTGCATCCTATGTCGCTGAGGAACTTATGAGAGTACAGTACTAAGCTGCAGTTCCCCACCCTCAAACTTGAGATGCTACTTCTACATGCGCCTTTTTATTCACTATGCGTCATCTGCCGACCTTGGATTTCAGTCGCTATCAGACACACCTGGCTTTCTCCGCATGATGCAATACATATTGTTTTGGGCGGATGGATAGCGACAGAGTATATAGAGAGAACGCGCAGACAGAACATGCCGCGCTTTGTTTTTTTTTTTTTTTTCACCGATAGGAAAGCTGACAACCCTGTAAACTCTTCAGCGACAGGGAAGACCTATGGCGCAAGCAAATACTATTGTTCTAAATAGTCGGAACATACCAGTGGTTCTTGTCAGTGATATTCCGTGCAGAAAGTTTTTCCTTTCGCGAGGCACACGGGGGCAAAAATTTGAGCGAATGAGAAAAAAAAAAGAGAATCACCACGTAATTGTAAGGAATAGTTAGAATTGTGTAGGGATGAAGGAAATCGTTCTGGCGAAGGAATCGTACATCAAAGTCCATTTTCTGCTCGCTACGACGTTTAATACGAGAAAACATGATGTCGCTTCGGTGGCACTTAAGTATAGTGGCGAGTAGTTAGTCATCCGAGTAATTATAGTAACAATTCAGCTGGTGATTAGAACACGCGGACGTGTTTTAAACAGAGAGTAACATGCATAGCAGCGGCATGGTGCGCTGCTGGGAACTGGCAAAGCCAGTCCACTTGTATTAATGATAAAGTCTATTTGCGTTGTCCGAATGAATTCTCAGGATGACACCAGTTTCGAGATATTAATTCCAGAATTTTGCGGAGAAATGCATTGGCGTTCCATTTACTTTTGTACTTCAATGCATAAAACGACATTTTGTTAAGAATGTAACTGGAACGCCAAATGATAGGTCATGACCTTTCATGTCATGACCTATCATTTATCTCCTAACTCATTTCAGTGGTTTTTGAGTGTTAATCCTTTTTTCGCTGAGTCATTGTCATTTTTGCTGAGTCATGCTTATGACTATGACTTCTACCACGATCCCTTAGTGCTTCCTTCACTTAGTGCCCACGTCTGAACCCATTCCAGGGGTTTTTGAGAGTTAATCACTTTTCGCTGAGTCATTGTCATTTTTTCTGAGTCATGCTCATGACTATGACTTCTGCCATCATCCTTTAGTGTTTCCTTCAGTTAGTACTCTGTCCGAACCCATTCTAGTTATATACCAAGTTAGCGAAACGTTTCGATCATGAGAGCACCAAGACGTAGGCGGCTGTTTCATGACCTACATAACACACATGTCATGACCTATAATTTATGTTCGTCATACTCTTGTGATATACAACGCCAATTTTAGTACATACCAAATTAACGAAATGACCATGAGAGCACCAAGACGTAGGCGGCTAGATAGATAGATAGATAGATAGATAGATAGATAGATAGATAGATAGATAGATACTGTCAAAGTGGCAAATGTTCGCCAAGAAATGCTTCGCATTTAAAATGATGTACTGGAATAACTACAGAATGGGTTCAGAGCATGTAGACGTTTAGAGGATAATAATGGCACATGCCGTCACATATGAGTCATCTAATGTGGCACCTACACGCTTTGGGGTTGGTAGAAGAAGAGGACGTTTTTCCTTGGTCTGGTGCCCGTAAAGACGTGGGCTCCTGGCTGTCTCTGTTGTTTCGCTCGTGACATTACTGGTGCAGGCGCTGGGTAAATGCACCTTTGCTCCCAAGTTTCCGCCGTCACTCCTAGCACCTTACAGGCAGCCACAGCTCCCCCAGCAAGAAGCAGCCGCCGGCTTCAAGGACTACCACCCGAATTCGGTCCCTTGTCATCGAGACTGGAAATAATCATGTCAACGACCACTACAAACCAGGCGAGCCAAACCCACGATGCCCAGTCTTCTCTCCCGCATGTTTTTCATGCGCCACAGACACGGAGACACTTTTGAGGATGTGGAAGCCTGGCTGGACCACTTCGATCGGGTTGCCATCATCAACGAGTGGGATGATGTTCGCTAGCTGCGGAGAGTTTACTACGCACTAGAAGACTGCGAAGACTTGGTACGAGAACCATGAGGGTTCCTTTGCGACATGTCAAGAGTTTAGCCGACAGCTCCGCGATGCGTACCGCAACGCCGAAAGAAAGGAGAGAGCTGAACAAGCCATCTCTTCTAGGAACCAGTGGTCCAACGAGAGAGTCTCGATGTTTGTCGAGGACAGGCTTCGTCTTTTCAGACGCGCAGAGCCTTCAATGTCCGAGGAAAAGAAGGTGCGACATTTAATGCGTGGAGTGAAGGAACAGCTTTTCGCCGGACTTGTACGTAATCCACCAACAACCGTGGCCGAGTTCGTGAGTGAGGCAACCCCCATGGAGCGTACTCTGCAGCAGCGGTCGTCGCAGTACGAACGCCACGACATCACGGCTACTGCATGCTCTCTTGGGTCCGACTGCGAGAAGCAGGCCCTCGGAGACTTCATACGAAGCGTTGTGCGTGACGAACTGCGGCAACTCCAAGCAGTGGCACCAGTGGGACCCCAATCACCTATGACAGCACTTGCGGACGTCATCCGGTCAGTGTTGCCAGGTCGGACGACGCGGCGTAGCCCAAAGTTAGAGAAATTCTAGCCCAAATGTAGCCAAACACAAAAAGAGAGCCAAATATTTCGTAGCCAAATGTAGCCATTCTTATTTGCAGTTTTATTTCTATATAAATTTTCACATTCAACTACGGGAACCCTATTTTGCACAACCCGTTGTAACCAAATGTCCTTGCCGCCATGACAGTCGACACCACGCTTGCACACAGAACACTTTTTGGTTGGCCCCGAAAGCTCTCAAGTTCCAGCACATTGCTGCAGAGGGCGAAATCATAGTGCTTTTATTTTATAACAAATAGGACTGAGAATTATTTTTATCTATATACAGTAACTAACTACGAACTCTGTTTTTTAGCTCACGTGAACGGAAAATAATGTTCAGCATCATTGAGCTCTCACATGACGTGAAGCAGGTCGAAAGCTGTGCCCGGCGCGATAGTTGACCAAGAAACCATGACCATGAACACACTGGAGCGTGTCATCTACCCGATCTTCTTTCATGTCGGCGCCACGATCGCCCGACCCTATTTTATTGCTTTCTGAGTCAGCATAGCACTGTGTACTGTGAAAACACCTCTACTCCCAGGCTCATCCCGATGCCTGGGGATCAGGCGTCTCACGGTGAAGCGCGATGTCAGTTTAAGTACATCAAAGCCACCGGCTCAGAAAACGGCGCAGCGAATGAAGGGGGAGAGAGACGGGGGGGGGGGGGGGGGCGGCATTTCGCGCACGCACACACGCACAGGCGCGCTGGCGACTCAGCGAGCTAAAACATAGCCATCGAGATTCGTTTCTACTCGATCAGAGCAACCTCTGGAGCGTTGATTAGGGCGCCACTTATAGCCCAAACAAAGCCAAGTCGCAGATTTTCAGTAGCCCAAATATAGCCACGTAGCCAACTCGTCAAAGTCGACGCCAAATTTTTTTTCTGTAGCCCAATTTGGCTATATAAAGGCAAAACCTGGCAACACTGCATCCGGAGTGAAATCAGACAGGCGGTGCTACCACTCCCACCACCAAGACCTGAGGTCCCCGTCCTAACATATGCGGCGGCTTTGAGGGCTCCTGCGCCACCATCTACAGATCCTACCATACAGACAGTGAACCAAGCTACACAACTGTTCCCGGACACCTCTTCGCATCCGCTACCTGGCTCAAGCGCTCCGGAAGTATATCTGATTTGTGTGTGTGTGGGGGGGGGGAGAGGGGGGGGAGGGGGGCTCATGTCGCATCGTATAGTTTCCTCTCTCTCTCTCTCTCTACGTATATATATATATATATATATATATATATATATATACGTAGAGAGAGAGAGGAAACTATACGATATATATATATATATATATATATATTATGACAAGGAAGTCTAGCACGGCTGTGGACGACACGAAGGACGCCGACAGGAAGACACAACAGCGTAGGTTTCGCCAGGCGCACCAGGAACAGCGTCGAGCACGAGCCCCACTACAGTAGCGCTGGCGATTCGGCTGCGGAGCTCTACACGACGCACTTCTTCTTCCTTACAATATATATATATATATATATATATATATATATATATATATATATATATATATATATGGTCGAAAGTTTCCGGAGTCCCCCACTACGGCGTGCCTCATAATGAAAACGTGGTTTTGGCACGTAAAACCCCATAATTTAATTTATAAATATATATATCGTTACTATATGTCACTGATTTTACAGCGGAGCTGTTATACTCTAGTTTCCAGCGGATCGCTGCGTGCGTAGACCGAGCGCGTAGAACAAAAACGCCGTAGCCTCGATACAAAGCTAAAGCCTATCGCCGGTGTGCCCCAGCTGTGTTTAGTAGCCAATGGTTGTGTCTTTTTGGTTGGTGCCTTCACGCACTGCATAGACACGTTATCTCAGTTGCGTTCCCGCCGTGTAATGGCTAACGCCTCGCGCCCATTCCCGCTCAAGCATCGTTACAGAACCCATGACCGTCTACCATAGCGACCACAAAGCTATAGTCACCTTAGTGACCAAATGATAAAGACGGTAGGAAATGACAAGTCATGTGGTATGTGTCTTTATACACCGCTCCGCTGGTCATCCACCTCCACCTCCACATTTCGATATCAATTATATGGACACTCCAAGCGGATTTCTGCCGTCGCCGTCGTCGTCGCCGTGAGGTTCCGTATAAAGTAAAAGGGCGATAAAATTGTCGCCGCGCGCCGTATGCTGTACGTGCGCGTGAAAGCGTGCGAGAGACGCGCACTGTCACGGAGAGAAGCGCACGGCGGAGAGCAAACGCGATGTCTTCCGTCGTTCGAATGGTTGTGGGGGGATGGGAGGGAGGGAGGGGAGGCGACTTTAGCTGCCGCCCTAATGCGTATCTTGCGACCGGGCGCAAAGAGATTTGGCGACTCAATCTCCTACGCGAATAGAGAGAAGCGGGAAGGCAGCGTGGGAGGGACGGGGTATTGCTTCTACTCTGACAGCAACTGCGTACTTGTACTTTGCGCAGCTTCGGGCTGTCGCGCGCACCGTATCTTGAAAGCGATCTCCACATGGCTCTGACCTTGGTGTGCGCCGTGCTTACGCCGCTCTGTTTCCGTTGAAGCGACAGACCGCACGAACCTTCGCTCGCTGCTGAAGCCTCGCTTGCTCACGCCAGCGTTTTGACAGGGGTTGTCTGCGGTCATCGAGTGTGATCGATTCATGTTTGTGCGCGCTGACGCCATGCTGGTTAATTCAGTTAATAATCGAATGTGCCCAAGTTTATGCAGCCGATACAGCTACTATCCTTACTCCGCATAGCTGTCTACTAATTTGCAATTACAATTGATGCTTCGCCTTTCGGGGGAAACTGCGACTTTTTGTGAAAGAAAGCTTTATTAATAAAACACAACAAACGTGATTTTCTGCTGTCCAACACAAAAGTGGTTAATTCTGGTGTCCGGCACTGTTTGGAAAATCCGCGGATTGTGGGTTAATATACGTACGATTTATTTAAGAAATTTTATACGTTCTTCAAATGATAACAAACTTTCACCTCATTCGGATTTTTAGGAGGCTAAGAACTGAGCATGCATGTGCAATGTTCGCAGGGCCTCTTGAGTTCTCCAAATATACGCCTACTCCTTCAGGAAAGCGCATTTTATGCAAATCAAACTTATCGCGCACACCCCTGCTAAGCTTTTTCAGCGACCACTGACGAAGCGCAGTGCAGAGAAATGAAGGCTGCAGTCTGATAAAATCTTCGGAGATTTATTACCGTGAGAACTCACATATATGGTGCGTTCTCACTAATAAAGAAGTCTCACAAAGAAGTCACAAGCTTCCAGAAAATTGTGTTTCGTTTGTTGAAGGAAAGAAGCACCCTATAACTACCAAACGAGTCACTAGCCTCACGGGTGGTGGGAGGGGAGAAGATGGGGGGGGGGTCGTCAGAACAGCTTTGAGGGTGGGGGCATGCCCTCACTGGTGTAGGACCTGTGGGGGCGCCTGCCCCCACTGCACCGCCACTCCCCCCCCCCCCGCCCCCCGGTTCCGGAGCCCCTGACCCTAACGTACCTACGTATCGACCGCCTGGTTCAAGACAGAGCGCTACTAAGGCAAGTGTATGGCGCTCGTCGGATAAGCGTCCGCTCTGCTACCACTGTGGCGAAGCGGGTAACGTGTACCGCGACTGCCAGTACTGCCAGCTAGGTCTCCGCGGCTTTTACACCGACGCGCGGTGCCCACACTACGGTGAGCGTCCCCGCGAAATCGACGCGTATCTGACGGGCCAGCGAATTCCTTCGACTGTTCAGCACCGCCAATCGCGATCGCCATCCCCTCGCCGGTCCGTGTCACCTAGCTTGTCCTCATCGTCTGACCCTCCCCTAAGGAACCGGTCACCGAGTCGCCACAGGGGAAACTAGGAACCGCGACTTCTGGGGGTGGAGTCGCTTTCCCACGAACATTCAAAGAACCTGTCTCGACGCAACGACCCGACGACAACGGTTCCGGTTTTTCTTTATTTTTCGAAACTACTAAGATTATTTCTGCCGACATCGCCGTATTTGTTGATAATCATGCTGTCACTGCCCTCGTCGACACCGGTGCCAATTATTCAATTATGAGCAGCGCACTGGCGCGAGGAAAGTCACCACTTCCTCACGCCAGTGGCAAGGGCCCCAGGTAACTGGGGCCATGGAAAGGGCCCCATGTTACACACGGCAGGCGGCCATCTGGTGATGCCAACTGGAATGTGCACGGCACGTATTCGAATCCGTGCGTGTGCTGTGTGCTCCCGCCCAATAATCCTTGGAATGGACTTTCTTCGTGAATACAGCGCAATCATTGACCTACGTGAGTTGCTGGTGTCGTTCGAGGACCCCTTTCCTTCTGAAGCTGACAACACCACGAAGACCGCGCTACGTGTGTTCGATGAATCCGCGACTCTGCCGCCTCGTTGTCGGTGTGGAATGTGAACTGGACGTCCTCGACGCTGTAATTGTGGAGGCAAACTTGTCTTTCTTTCTTGCTCGACAAATCTGTGTTGCCCGAGGAGTTATTAAGCCTCGAAACAGAGAGGCTCACCTGCTGGTCACGAAATTCAGCGAGGAATATCGTCATCTTACAAGACGCACCGCCATTGCATAATTTGCGGAAATTGCCGACGTCAACGGTCCGCCAGTATTAGCAGCTCTTTCGCAGTGCGACCATTCTGCCAAGGCGTTCGCGAGCACTCTCGATGTGAACCCGAGCCTACCATCAGCACAACGAGAAAAGCTTCTGGATGTACTCGATTCTTTTCAATATTGTTTCGCTACAACGACGAAGTTTAACCAGACGCCGCTTGCCCAGCATCGTATCATTACCGAACCTATACCGAAAGGCCCGTTCGACAACATGCCTATAGGGTGTCGCAAAAGGAACAAGATGCTATGTACTAACTCAGTGCATAAAGATCTCAGTAGCTCAGAGTAGACCTTTATGGATAGCATTTGTAGATAATAAAGGCGCCTACGACAACGTAGACAGGGAATTATGTGATATTCTCAAGCACGAAGGCATAGGGGACAATTTCGTAGAGCTGCTGAGGGATATATACAGAGACAACCGAGTACAAATTGTATGGGAAGGCCAAAAATGTAATGAAGTGGTGGATATTCACCAAGAAATGAAGCAAGGATGTCCTCTGTCTCCATTGTAGTTCACACTTTATGTTAAGGGCATAGAAAGACGACTGGAAAGCAGTGAATTAGGGCTTGCTTTAGCCTACATGTGTAATGGACAAATGGGGCAACAGAAGGTCCCTGGACGACATATGCGGACGACATAGTGTTACTAGCTGACAATACAAGATATTTACAAGCACTTGCGAATATCTGTGGCAACGCAGCTACATATCTGAGCTTTAAGTTCCTTTCACGGCAACGCAGCTACATATCTGAGCTTTAAGTTCCTTTCACGGCCTAGATTTGGCCGTGAAAGAAGTCCGCGAATACACGCAATATTGCCGCGCGACTGACCGCTCGAGGCACTTTTGTGTTTCGCGGGCTTCTTTCACGCTCGGAAAAACACTTTTATGTAGCACGTATTGAGCAACAGAAAGCTGTATCGGGAGTTTTTCATGTTGCTCTACGATTTTCTCATTGACAGTTTTAATCTAATTATAATATTTCAGAAGCTGATTAATGAAGACTAATCATGTAATTAGGCGGAATGCAAAAAAAAAAATAATCTGAGCATCTCTAAGCAACGACAAACAACATTACCTTGGTTCGGTTCAGCTACATGGCATTCGCATATTTTTAAGTCTTGGTGCATGATAATTGGGACAACCTGTATAGTGTTTTGTTAATGGACTGGCATCGTGCCTAAGTGCGGTGCACCGCGGCACGGCGTGGTACAACAGCAGCTTAAATTTCGTTGAACGCGGCATCATTACAGCGGCCGTCAACGCAGAAGGATTGTTGCTGAAATTTGCTAAGGGCTTAGTACCATTGTGGCGTGGAATGCCCCATAGTGGACGGAGGTTCCAGTCTGTTCTAGCTCTTAAAACTTCTTGCTAATGTTGTTGGTAAGCTGAACTGAGTGAAGTGTGGGTTGTTGTGTCTGGCGGTCCTTCGGGACAAAGGAGGCCTAATTGACAGACGTGAACATATCAAGTACTCTTCACGCTTGTCGGTTCTCGCGGCCGGGGAGTGTTACCTGGGACTGATGGATGAGCAATTAGTCTCCAGGGTGCAATGAGTCATCGGCCTCATGCGTCGCTAAACGGCAATGTCGCCCTTTGGTGCGTTTCCGTGAATTACCAGCGCCGCCCGAACTACGACGAGGCCCGGCGCCGACAGTGACGCGCCAACCTGGAGCCCCCTTTCGAGACAACAACCACCACCCTCCCTGGAAATGGTGGCTTCCGCGAATTGACCGCTACGGAGAGGCGACTCTTGCAAAGGGCCAGCGTCTAGCAATCCCGTGGGAGCCACATCAACGTTCGGTTCCCAAGGTGTCAACCGCTGCCTGTGTTCGGGGGCGACCAGGCAAGATTGGAGGCGGAGCCGGGAGGGGAAAACGATGGTACATCATGTGCGGGATATGGCGACCTGGTCGAAGATGGTGATTGGCTAAGAGGAACTAAAGTGCGTTCCCTCGTCGAGTGAAAGAGGGAAACGAAAGGGATAAAACAGCGGGACTTGAGTGTTGTGGACGCTCGACCATGTAGAACGCTTGGAGATGTAAACGCTACAACATGCAAATATGTTAGCATGTAGACGGCTCCAATATCATGGAGCCCTTCTTGTAATATACCAACATGTACAGTGCATATAAAACAGTTTTCTAATCTCCCTGGATATCTCCTCCTCTTGGCACCTGGCACGGCACCATACATGGAACCCTCGATCGTGGCCGCTCGGACCTCGGCTTTCGCAACAGGGTATACTCAATTATGAAACGCTACAGTTCAGTTCAGAGCTAGGTCGGCCATGGCACGGAGATCACGACAGGATTAAGGCCGTCGCAAATGAGCATCTGTATCACAACATCCAAATTAAAAATGTTCCCAATGGTTCGTTTTCAATTCGTAAACCCATTAGTGATAGCCGGAAGTGAGCTAGCAGAATAACCGTCTAGTGCAGCGCGAACACATATCTTTAGGTTCCGTCATTTCGCGTAACGATAAGGTATTCGTTCACAGACGTTCGACAACAGCTATGTGGACGCCATGTGCTTTACTGATGAGCATGGGGAGTCGTGCAGCATAGTTTTTTTTTTTAACTGACGGCAACTTGAACACACTCGGTGCCTCAATTGCATGCACGTCCCTGTCCATACATGACTGCTAAAGCATGGAGTAGTTTTCTTACGCGCAACTCCAGGCTGTCGCTATTCCATCTTGACCAAACAGCCCGAGCCTCAACGAACGGAGGCCTATCAGCTATCAGCCTAACACCATTTTTGACATTGCGGTGACCTGACTTACATAGATACATTAGATGCGTTTTAGTGTAAATTTTACTGATTTCATCTTCTCGCTGATACGATGAAGATACATCACTTCTTTACATGCAAATAGTATTCAACAGAACAAACCGTCGAATACTATCGTTTATCGAAAGTATAGCGCGAGCGTTCCGGTGGTTCAGCGGGCAGAACCGTTTACGGTTGTCGCTGAAAGACGCAGCACTCAGACGACTTCCATTTGAATAAGCCAACGCGTTTCTTCCGCCCCAAGAATAAGTCGCACGGAGAGAACGCGGAGCCCGACAAAACTTTTGTTTCTTCGAACGCAGCAAACCGCTGGCAGACATGAGCTACGGATACCCTCAGGCGCATCACCAGTACCAACCACCGCCGGCACCCGGATTTGCGCCTCCACAGCAGGCGCCGCCCCCCGGCTACCCTGGCTACCCGCAACCGCCGCCGGCACCCGTAGCGGAGCCCTACTTCGCGGCGTCGGCGCCAGTGGGCGACACATACCAACCACCGCCGCCTCCCGGGCCCCAGCACTTGTACCCGACGCAGCAGCAGGCTGGCAGTTTCTACGTGCCGCCTGCACAACCGACAACGGTGTACGTGTTGTCCAAAATATGGGAGGGTAGTGCGGCTACGAAAGGTGAAGTTTAGGGGGGGACAACTAGAACATATGGACAACTAGAGCATACAACAAAGAGGACGAGTACAATACAGTAAGCATAACCAAAATTAGTCTCCTCCGATTAATGGAAAGACAACTAAAGCAGCAGCAGTCTTGGAAGGCTACTTAAGCCTTCCAGACTGCTTAAAAAATAAAATTGAAAATTCAACGTGGGTAGCATAGAGCAACCATCAGGCAGATAAAAGAGCCCTATACAGTGGCGCACCGACGGGGGGGATTCGGGGGTTGTAACCCCCCCGGAGGCCTGCTTAAGCCCCCCTTTTGTTTAACCCCTTTTCTTTCCTTGCGCATTTGAGTACTGCAACTAAGATGTAAGACGCGCAAATCGTCTGCACACTCGCAAAAAGCGTATTTTTGGACAATTTTTCGTGAAGAAATCGAAATTAGTGCTGTTTAGATGGTATTGGAGAATTGTCACACCCCCCCGCCCTGGCAGAGATCCTGGGTGCGCTACTGGCCCTATATCAAATTTCATGCGTGTTCCTTCCCTGCAGGGTCTTGCACGAAAAGAAAGATGACGACTGCTGGAAGAACTGCTGCCTCTGCACGCTTTGCATGGCGCTGTGCTGTTGGTGTTGCAGTGACTGAGGCCGGAGACTGCGTGTGCGTGGAGCCTCCACCGGGAGCGAATGGGAGGGAGGGCGGAAAAGCCACGGAAAAGCACGCTGCGATGGGCGCGAACAGGGGGAGGCTGGCATGGACTTCCCTCGGGGTTACGGTACCGCCGCTACGGTGGCTAGATCCGTACCGCCGCCACACTGGTGTCCGATGGTCATTGCGCTGCGGAAGTCGGGGCAATGACGGTGGGATGACGGGCAACGGTGGCGGCTTCACTTCCCCGCGGGGTTTATATACGGCGCCTTCCTCGTATACAACTTGTCGAGCGAGTCAGTGCGTGCATGTCCGTCCCGCCCTAAGGACTTTACCCTGCGTTCCGCCCGAGAGCACCGAAGATGACGCGTCTGGCGATTATTCGCTCGCGTGACAATGGCGTAGCAACTTGCATTATTAACGCGCGCAGTACGGGAAAGGTATATAGCGTCCCGGTGCTGTCACCATGCGCGGACGGATGCTCGATCGTTTCCATCTATTTGTAGCTGAAGATATCCAGCGAGGTTTCCCAGCCTGTATAACCGTCCAGTGGCATGCCAAATTAAGGGGATATTGATTAGGTCGTCTACAGTTTTTCTACGTAAAATGTTCTGTGGGGTTTTTATATTTCACATCACACGTAGCGTTGCTGCCTGATATATGTTGTACTTTTTTATCATGTACATACGGAATAATGTGTATAAACAGCGATAAATTTACGTCACTGGCTGGTTTGATGGTGTCATTTTTTTAGGATGTACTCGAAAAGAATATGTTCTTGTTTGTTTTGGAACAGTACACTGCGCCGTGTGCTATAGTATGGCGTTGGAAACTTAAACCCACGCATGCTGTTTCGAAATGAATTCGTTGCCTCGCTCTCATATGCGTTCTGAATATTTAGTTGAGACAGTGTTCAAGGCTGTTGAAAGCTATAAATTTCTATTCTGTGCCATTGGTATATCACTGGCATGCCTCTGAAACAATTCACAGTCATTGACAACTACTGTTCTGATACGTCTAATGTTACGTCCGGTGTACCTCAGGGTAGCGTGCTGGGTCCACTTTTATTTCTCATTTTAATAAATGACCTTCCTTCCGGTATTTTATCGACAGTTCAGTTGCATGCGGATGACTGCGTCGTATACAGACAAATTCATGCGCATCATGACCACATCACTCTTCAACAAGACCTTGATCGAATCTCCCATTGGTGTTCCTGATGGCAAATGACTTTAAATACAGAAAAATGCAAGTTTATTACCTTTAGTCGTAAACGTATGAATTCTTCATTTAACTACACGATTAACAACCGTTCTCTTTCCAGCACATCCTCGTGTAAGTATCTAGGCGTCCATCTTACACTAACCCTTTCATGGTCAACTCATATCACCACAATTACAGCAAAAGCATCACGTACACTCGACTATCTCAAGCGTAATCTTTACGATGCTCCTCAAACGACTCGCAAGCTAGCATATCAAACATTTGTCCACCCTCAACTTGAATATGCTGCGCCCATTTGGTCACCTTACCAAACTTATCTAATCAATGACCTTGAAGCTATTCAGAACCGTGCCGCTCGTTTCATCGTCAGAGATTAAAGCATACATTTTAGCGTAACAAGCAAGATAGCACTAACACTACCGCTTTTAGAAAAACGTCGAACTATTTCGCTACTTTGCTTATTGCACAAAATAGTTCACAGTGAACATTCGTTTTCCTTAACCTTAACTCGTCCATTCCGTTCATTAAGACGTCTGCATAATGAACATAGCTTTCAACGGCTCTTTGGCAAAACTAACGCGTTTAATTCATCCGCCCTGCCACAGGCTATTAAATATTGGAATGGCCTTCCTGACACAATAGTTAATATTGTTAATCCCGTGATTTTTAGACAAGAGTTAAGTGCACATTTTAAATGTTGATATCGAATTCATTTTGCGAGTATGTCATGTGAACGTGTTTTGAATTGAATTATCTGTATGTTTAAAAAGTTCTTACTCCAGCTTGAATTGTATACATTTGAAATGATCTTTATCGCTAACTATTGTATAAGTTCTATTTTGGTGAATTCACGTATAACAAGATTTTTGCTCCTTTTCATTGCTTAACCTTTTGTGACCCCTCTTACGCAATACTCCACTTCGGAGCCTGTGAGGACCTTGAATAATATATATATCAATAAGTTGTGTTTAGACGGAAACAATACGTCTATACTTTGACATGTAGACATAATTGTTCACCCTTAATGGAACAACATATCCGGTAATAGAGCAAATGACTCGAAATATTTCTTGAGCTCTATCGACAAAATGTGGCTGATATGTGTTTGCGAAAGACATTTGTGTATAAAGAAATTATCTGTAAGCTTTCATGTCGCATCTTAGCAGTAATAGATGAAAGTCAAACCGGGCGTTCCCTTTAGCATACAGTATATAAGGTGTCCTAGCTAACGTTTGCATAGCTGTTAAAAACACTGCTAGATGTGATTATAAGTCCTGCACGTCTTCGGTCGTCCGACCTCTGACAACCGAACACCGTATAAGTCATATAATCGTATGTTGCACCGTGTTTCTCTTTTTTTTTTCTTAACAGCTTGTCCAACGTTAGCTGGGACACCCTAGATAACAACGTACAGATAAGTTGTATGAGTAACGCCAGCGTGATGACTGCGTTAGTGTACTCCGCTTCTTTGTCCGTAAGTAGGCTTCCGACTTCGTGTGAATTATCTTTAGAAAATTGAAATCGTCGAATGTTTCTTGGTGTTTCAGCGTTTATATAGATAAAGAAAATAAAAGTGTTGCCAAAGGTGAGTGATTATCAGTTAAAAAAAAAAAAAAACTAGAAGGCCACCATCCAGAGGGCATCACCTGCATGGCACACTCAAGGCCAGAATGGTTGATAATGATTTTTATCGCATATTTAAAGGGATACGGACACAAAATCTGAAAATTTTACGAAATGCTGAAAATGAATCCTCAGTGTATGATTCCACCGAAAAGAAGTAGTCACTTAGCTCATTTTTGAGCCGATGGCTTTATTTTTGGCGTTTTTGTGAGCGCGCGCCTCGCCGCCCGACCCGCGGGAGTTGGACGGCATGATGTCACGACACCCTCGTCGGATAGCCAGCCGGCCGGCCGCGGTCATTCGAAGCGCGCCGACGCCGCCATCGCGAGCATGGATTCGAGTTCTGGTGCCTCTACCAGCGATGAGTACACGTCTGAAGACGAGGACCATTGCAACTTGGCAAGAAATATTACCGCTTACGGTTACGAGCCCTCCGCGTCAAGCGACGAAGAAGAGCAGGCGGCCGTGGAAGTGCCGGTCAGGTTTTCGCGAACCGTAGCGCGAAGATTTCGCTCTGCACCAGACACTTGTCCAAGAATTATTTGTAATTTCCTCTGTAAACTTGCTTTTTCAAGAGCGCACGAAGGCAAGGCAGCTGCGGGGTACTTCAGCACTGCGTGGATGACTTAATAGTACTCAGTTTATGCCGTCGGCGTGAGCAACTGCTGGGAGGTATCAGTACCTCCGAGACTCTCACATCCACTTTGCCAGCCGCCCGACAGATGGTAGTGCCTGTCTGGAATTCTCCCCAGTTTTTTCTGCTTTTAGCCTGTGGAGAAGCAGAGCTATGTGTGTCTGCCCCGCTGCCATGTAGGACTGATCTTGTGAGTCGCGCTCGCGTTCGCTAGCCTTGTATTGTTTTACTATGCTTTGCCAACATTTTTAAAGACATTACTGCCTTCGTGCCCAGTCTCAGGCATCTCGCCCCAGCCTCGCTCTCACACTGCTCAAGAAGGCTGCAAGTGAACGAAAACAGTACCGACCGTCTTTTCGCCTCCTCTTTTCAAGCGCGCCACTGATCATTTCAGCCTTGCGTTTTCGTGAGAAGACCCATGGCGCAGCGTCAGGCTTTAGGCGTTGCCTTTTGAGCGGCATGCCGAGGCTTTTCAGCACAGCCGGGCTGGTCACATAATCATCGTTGGCGAAGTGGTCCGCGCAAACGAAGTCATTTTTTAGAGGTCTCCAGGCGGGACGTGATGGCTGACAGGCAGGTATCCAACGTTTACGCACCTTCTCCTCTCTGGGAAACGTGTCCGACGGCGTGTCACGACCGACGATGCTGTTATAACAGCAATGTCTGGGCATTTCCTTCCGCCGCGACGAACGCGTCAATACCGAACGACGACCGCAGGAAGGCGCATGTAAGTCGCACCACCTGCGTGGAGCATCGACGGGGATAATGTTTCAGATGGACCACGTGCGAAGATCGCCGAAACGGGTTAAACAAACGCTGCAAGGAACCGACACCCCAGGAAACACTGCGACGGCTGTAGCCGACCTTGGTCGCGCGCGCGCGCGCCGGTGGGCGTTATGACGTCAAATTTCAGCTTCTGCCGGCGGCCGCTTGGAGGCAAGGTGCAACAGAAAATCGCAAAAAAAAAAGATGTTTCTTGTTCTTTTTTTCAAAGCAGCTTGTTGGCGGGTGGTTTTTCGCGTTGGAACATTATAAACGTCAACGTAATAATTTGACTCAGTCAAATTATTACGTAGGGTCCCGACGCTTTTCGCGTCGGAGACCCTACCGCAGCTGTATGATGCTTTGACAGGCGGATACTCGGTGGCGGCAACACTGATATTATTCCCCACCATTCTATTGTAAATAAACCATAACAGCTGCGGACTAATACGTAATATTTAAACGTTTTACACGATCTAACAGATTCAGTTTACAGAATGGCGATGTCTGTTTATTTGGTGCAGAACTACGGAGTTAGAAACATCGTGCTTCAATTTTTGGGGGGTGTTTTGTCGATTTTTGGCAATTTTCGTATAACATTTGAGGCCCCAAATGAACATTCTCCTGCCACTTAAGCATCGGTGGAACTTCACTTTCCGTCATAAATGCTGAAAATTTAATACAAATTGGGTCAGCGTTTGTCTGATGAGAGCATTTCTTCATATCAATGTATATAAAAATGGAAATCGGAGTTGACTCTGAGCTAAAGCATCCTCTTAACGTGCAGCACAAGAAGGCAGCAGTGTGAGGTGTCTTTACGTGCGATGATGCTGTAATACTTTAGAAGCAACAACCGTTACGTTTGCCCAAAATATGTTAGCCGTCATAAATTTGGGCACACTAAGGCTGCCCAACTGGCGAAAAAAAAAAGAATGAGAAAGAGGCGCTGCTTGTTGTTTTACTACGTTGAAATACTTGGCTATTTCAATGGCGTGGCGTTCCGTACAATATACTAAGAAGAAAAAAAGAAACGGTGTCTTGTTTTACCGATGAGTAAATTTTTTACCTGGCAGACGTTTTTCGGCATTATTTTTCAGCGTTCAAATCTAAAAGTCGGAATCCTGGCTATTATAGGAATAAATATAGTACTAGAACTTCTGTAATAGCACTTCTGTTATACTAGAATAAATACTAGTATAACAAAATTGGAGTCAGTACAGCGCAAAGCCATAAGATTTGTGTATAACAAGTATAAACGCACGGACTCTCCCACTAACCTTCTGACTTCTTCTGGCATTAGGACTCTATCCACAAGAGCAAAGCAGGCACGTCTCAAGTTTCTGTACCAACTGCTGCATCACTGCTATAAGATAGATGTGTCTAAGTACGTCGCATTTTCACAGTCGCGCCCGACTCGTCATAAGCATAAATACACATTAATTGAATATTCTTTCAACAACGACTCGTTTGGGCAATCGTTTTTTCCACTTACGATACGTGAATGGAATCGGTTACATCCAGATATCACGGACGCCGAAACAGTGTCCGCTTTCAGTGCAAAGTTAGAACATACATCTAACCTCTAGTACCACCCCCATTGCCACGCACACTCTTTCCGTCTTCTTATATTCCTGCACTTATACAATGTACTTCATTTCCTAATATTTGCTGGTGATGGCCTATGAAATGTGTACCGGTTTTCTTGGTGAAAGGGATTGCTTATGCTGTTGCACATAACTTCGTTCTTATACTATCGCTTGCTGGCTTCTTTATTCCATTCCATATTTTTAACAGATTGCAATCCTGTGCCTGGTTGTGCTTCGCGTTTTTATTTTTCTTTCCCAGTATTATTTTTCTGTTTGCGCACGATCGACAAGGCGTTGATTCTCGTTGCTTGGCAAACTGGTTGTAATCCTTCCTCGTGGTTGTACTTCATTTCGTGTGCGCAGCATGCATGTTTTTGAAATGTTAATTTGAATTTGTGCGTGACGTTTGCTTTAAATGCCCTGTATAAGAGCGCATGTTTACAAAATGTCGTTTTTTTTAAACATGATTGTCTCTTTGTAATGCCCACCTGCTATGCTCTCAACTGAGAGTGGCAGTATTAAAAATAAATAAAATAAATAAATAGCTGTGAACCGTATTTTAACGGGCTTCGCGATTTACCTAAAACACAGGACGAGGACGTCGTGTTGTCTCTTTTGGCATAGCTCGCTTTCGGGCTGGGTGGATGCAAAGTCTGGCACGAAACCGAGACGAGTTCATGCAACAAGATGCATGGACGGGCTAGTATTCATAATAAACTTTTTGTACAAACGGGGCGACACAAGGCTCCGCGTGCATACAGCGTCTTTTCGTGTCTCTTTCTTGTGTGGGCCTGCTTGTGCTAAATGTTTATTACGAATACGGGACGTGTTGTTCTTTAGAGGAAGCCCTGCGGGACGCGGACAAAAAGTGAAGTTCTTAGTTTTGTACTCTTGCGCGAGAAAGTGGCTTCTCGTGTCACTGCGCGAGCTGTACGCATATACAGTCGAGAGCACAAGTCTAGGGACCAGAGGTGCCGCTAAAATTTTTTTATTTCGCAGCCTAGGCATAAAGGCTGAAATTAAGTGGTGCTGTCTGCGTTCGCCTGTTTGACCAGCGTCATGCATTAAGACAATTTCACGTTGCATGGCTGTGCTAGAAGAATTTTTTTTTTTTTTTGCTGATGTCGTGGCGTCTATAGACTTTTGCTCTTGAGTGTACATCGTATAGTGGCCCGGCGGTTTCCCACGGCGAGCAGCGTGCATCATATATGGCGAGGTTGCGGGTACCTTGGCGGCACCATGCAGGAAAGGCGAGCAAGCGGAGGTGGGGCGCCTTGACCGGGCTTCCCGTGCTGTAGGAAAACATTCCACAATCTTTCCCGCCGCCGGCACGAAGGCGTGTATGCATAGAGCGCACGTCTCGTGTCTGGCGAGCGCCCGAACTGCTCGTGCGGCGGAGAGGAGGCTGCGATATTTGAGTGCAGCTGCTAAGCTTCAGAGACCACGTTACTTGTGTAAGCGGTAGCGCGCCCACTCGGAATGACATAGATGAGCGGTACTGACGCGAGCAGCTTGATTTGAACTCTTGTGGCTGCTGTCAGAATTTCTCGTCTTCGACGCCGAAGTATTTTTCTCAACTAAATGTGAATTTAAATAGTTGATTTGTCGTCTTTGGTTCTATAATATACTTTCCAATATATCACAAGACAGCTTTGAAGCTGTCCCATGAGCAGCACCATAGGGTTCTTCTATATTAATCCGGAACCGAAACGATGAAACGAGACTATAGACGATTTCGCTCGCGTGATAACAGCAGTGATACTGCGCTCCCAAGAAACTTCCGGTCACGGGCGTTATCAGTCTACTGTGCCGGATCACAAAGCGCACTCCTGCTAATCTATATCACCGCCATCGCCTTTCTTGCTCGCTATATTTAGTGGACTACGTCATTGAGCCAAACCGGAAGCCGTCCAGGGCGCATATTTGTAAACAGCGAAATGGTCTATAAGCCCGCAGCCTTATTTCAGCATGGAATGCTTAAGCGACACTCTTCTGCTGAAGTTTCCCCTTCAGCACCTCCCCGTGAACATCGTTACAAACTGAAAATCACCACTTGCGTACCGGATATGCCAAGGAAACACCTCCTCTTGTTTTCGTTTCCTGGAACTTCTAAATTGCTCGTATGACGATCTTATACGTACAGTCGACCGATTCTTTAACAGTATCGCGCGAGCGTCGACTAGCCGGCCGGTCAGCGCCTTCTAACGGCGCGAGGCGTCGAGATCAGCTAGGACTTGTTGACGTCTTGCGGACCTCTCTATCTCGTGCTGATATCGTCGCTTCGCGCCGTTAGAAGGCGTTCATCGGCCGTCAACTGTACATGCATGATGACTTGTTTAAAGGGAAACTGAGACATCCACCTAAATGTAGGAATTGCTACATTTGGGTGGACGTCTCAGTTTCCCTTTAATTACTTATCTCCACCTAGCGGATTTCCGCTGAACTATTACGTCATGATGACTTGGTATATACATTTTACACGGATGTCCTACAACGTCCTCTTGCTATACACTTGAGACGGACTACCGCTCTATTTACTGCCTAAATATCGACGTCAACCACAGCATAGCTTTAATACAGGTAGCAGCAACACATCTCCTGTCCAGGCAACCAAAGCATTTAGCGACGTTCTGAAATTTGCTGGTGAACTGACGCAACTTTTTAGGCTTCACAATTTCATATTCATTCATTATAAATATATTTACACTTGGATATATGACCGAGGATGTCGGCTGGACATCGTGTACGTGGTGCATTTCGTCACGTATAAACCTGCAAGTGCTTACCGACATAGCACTCTATCCATGCATTTACGGTGCTTACGCGTAAACTTCAATACTTCCTGTGACAACCAAAAAGGAAGGACAGGCGAAAGCCTGTCTTGGACAGCCTGGCCATAGTGCACCAACTACAAGAACTCAAGAACGGAATGACAGGCCCCCTTGAGAGGGAAATGGCTCTGAACACTATGCATTGCCATGTACTCTGGCACAAGCAATAACAGAGGCCGGACCGCCGTCAAGAAATAAGTTATAAGCTGATTTCTCTTTTTTCTTTTCTCATTCCTCGTTTTTCTGTGATCATCGTCTCTTTTTATTTGTGTCATGGTTAACCCACGACTGAAGCAACTTTCGGCTGTCGCTTAACTTAGCCATGCATTCTGTGTTGCTGGATAGTGGTTTCGGTGCTCAACTAACGCTGGCACGTCCAGTGTAGCCTTCCTTTTTCGATTTCTTTTTTTTTGTCCGCCTTCATTTTTGTGCAGCTGCGCTCCTCTCCTTGTCATCTAGGTGTTGGAATTCTTGAGGCTTGTTTCGAAGCACACGGCCAACATGCTTTCTCTCTTTTTTTTTTTTCGTGAGCGCACTAGAAACAGCACCAGGACACATTTGCAGCATCTGCAGCACTGCGCGGCATGTGTTATGCGCATCCGCAGCGTTGCGCATGCATATGCACTATTGCTTGCGCGAGTGTAGCATTAAAGAGATTATCATTTGTCCGAGACTATCCGAGACTCCAAGCGCGCCCACAGTGCTATTTGCGTGCGCGTTCATGTCATTCCTTCAACCACTAAAGCTCACGATATCGTTTTATTATGCGCTCGAGAGTGATAGGCGAACAGGGAAAAGCTTGCAAGTGTATATGCGTATCTGTGGCCTCCGAGGTTGCTGAAAAAATTAGTCCGGAGCCCTCCACTCCGGCGTGCCTCATAATCAGAACTGGTTTTGGCACCCAAAATCCCAGAAAGATAGAAGAAAAGAGGTTGCTGAAAAGTCTTAAATCTACCAGAGTGTGTGCCACGAGCACTGTCGTGGGACAGCACGCGGTGTTGATAGCGTCGAATGCTGCGTCGAATCATAAAGTTTGACTAGCGCAGACTGCGACAAGAGCAGAAGGTCGGGAAAATGTGTTGCAAAATAGTAGGCGCATCGAATGCGACACAAATCGTGAACGGAAAGAATTCATTTTAAGTGTGTTCTTTCCATTCCCTAATGTTGCTGTTCATCTTGATACCATTCTGAAATGCTCGCGTCCGGGTATTCAGTTCGGATGGAACAAGACTATGAAAAATGTGGTTGATCCCTCTTATATAGGAATCGGTATAGAACACGAAAGTGAAACGTGTCTTCACAGAAGTAGTGTAATGTTTATTGCACATTGATATATAATGTCTATTGGTGTTTTGTGGCTAAAGCGCCCTTAGGCGTTGATGCACCCACGCTGACGCCTGGTGGCACGTCTCCTCCATCACGACTACCAACGTCGATGACCATGAGCAACCGTCGTGCATATGGAAGCTGCACTACGCTGCACACGCTAGCACAACGCGAAAGACGAAGCACGTAACTGACACACTAATACAACGCGCAAGACAAAGCACGTAACTGAATCGTCACCGAGTCAAATCAGCGCGTACAGCGCGTCGTAATTGCAGCCTCCGCGATCAACTTCAGAAACATTTTCAGAGCTAATTGCGGAGGCCACGCTCCGCTGTGCTGAGTACGGTGAACGCCACCTAGTAGTGCTTCTGCGAGAACGCGTTGGTAGTGCTTCTTGATGCCAGCGTCCCTTCGAATGCTGGCATCGAGGCGTCGTAGTGCTGAGACCACCGAAGCGTTCACTGTCGGTGCGCGTTAGTGTCATAATGCAGTACTTCTCTTTTCTGCTCGCAGGCGGCGGCACCGCCCCGAGCAAGAGCGCGGGTACACGGAGGAGTGTTAGATATATAAGGCGCGTCTGTGTAGCTCTCTGCAGATGCGTTTGTGGCGCAATGGGTTAAACGCTCGGCGATCTATCGTCGCGGACCGAGAGGTCGTGGGTTCGATTTCCAAATTTTGCATGTTTGTGGAACTTTTTCTTCTGGTTTCTTTCTTTGTATTATGTTCGTGTATGTTCGTGTGACGTATTTCCGTGACGGAAATACGTCAGTGAAGTCTTGGTGGACCCCGGCATAAAACACTTTCGTGTTAAAATACATCTGTATTCAATATGCCTAGGTGAAAGCCATTGTGCAATATACGAATTATGCTATGCTTTAGCAACTCATCTAACATAAACGCCGGGCACGGCTCTTGAATGTCTGCAGAAAGACGCAGTCTAAAGAAATCTCTTTAGACTGCGTCTCGAGGAACGGCACTGACGTTGCATTCGGTTTCCTCACATGTTGGTATCTTGAACCTAACGTTTTATAGCTAAACACACAACTGTGGCCAAACGGAAAGGGCACTGGGCGCGTTAGGAACGTTCTTAACGTTTTGCATCTGTCGCCGGTCGGTGTGTCGGACCCCTATGTAGACTTCCACGCGGTCGTGGCTTTCGTCGACGCTGAAGGGTCGTGCTGTTCAGATAACACGAGTGTTGGTTAAATCTATGCTCCAGAACAGCAGCGCAAACAAGGACGATTGCTGAGCCTATGAAGCACGCGCCTACAGACGCCGCAATTATGTCCCAGGTAGTTTTTGGAATGCTACACATCACCATGGGTAAGCTTTACTATAGCCTGTACGCTCAATTGCTTCTCTGCGGCCATACGTCACGCCCGCACGAGGCCAACAGGACTATTCAAAGAGACGCATTTGTCAACGAGTGACAAGCTCGCTCTGTGTAGAGGCAGCAAAACTGACAACACAGGCCGCAAGTGATGCGCGGTCAACGAATGTATGTTCGCGAGAAGTGCGGGTGTCTAAAAGCAGTAAGGCTGTGACGCAATCGTATCTCTGATGATTATTCAGCTAATGATGCAGGGGAAGTCTATATTGACGATTTTGAAGTTAGCGCTTTGTAAAGTTCGGAAGGGGAGATCAGTCAGCCGGAGGGAAAACGAGCAGCACCCACATTTATATAAAGTATGTACCGAGGAGCCGGTCGCGCACTCCTGGCTGCGTGACACACGTTAGTACAGACGTTGTTTATACGTGGTTTTTTAGCGTGTTTGTTTCACTATGCACTGAAAATTTTCCACATTATAAACCAACAAATCCACAACTAAGTCCATACCACGATCCTTCGACGACGACGAACGACGTCGCTTGCGGGAAGGTTTATTTGAACGTCGTGCTGCAAGTAAAACAGTATACGGAGGAAGAAAAAGTTTGACCGTGACTTAGCGCGCTAAAAGTGCATCACCACTATAATACGGGATCAAGTGGCACACGCACAAAAACAGCGAAGAAATATTTCGCTGAAGCCATGCAACTCCAAAAAGTTTAAGAAAGCTGAATAAGTTTTTCTTCCCCCGCTATGTTTCTTTATTTCACAATTTAACATTACATCACCGTTAAGAACAATCCATACTCTAGAACAGTCCATAGTCGCTTAGCGTTGAAGTCGTCGATGAAAGTGCGCAACCTGTACTGTAAAGTTTAGAACGGTTTGTGGTGAGTGTCCGTACATGACATGAGGTCCGTACCCCTGCAGTGGCGATGGTGGGCAAAGTTTGTTTTTCTTGGTGATGTGATGAGTGTGAGGCTGCTATTGGTGCATAGTGACGGTATGGTGATGGTAGAGTCTACTAGATTGCGGGAGTGGGTCCAATGCAGGCTCCCCGCTGAGGCTTTTTTTTTAATTGAAAAGTTGGTGGCGCCACCGTCGCTTTCTCCCGAATGAGCGGCCACGCGCGCCGGCCGGACACTTCTCGCGTCGGAGACCCTACCGCAGCTGCATGAAGCTTTGACAGGCGGATACTCGGTGACGGCAACACTGATATTATTCCCCACCATTCTATTGTAAATAAAATGGCAAAGGGCGACGGAAAGAACGCAACAACGACGCTGCGTCGAGGATACGACAGCTATACTCAACCCGTGAGCTCGCCTCAGCCAATGAGCGCTGCTGAAATAGCCGGAGCCAACGTTTATTTGGCCGGAAATTCAGAAGAAGGCGACCGTAGCGCCGCCACATTTCTCGCGTTTTTTGCTTCACCCTCGGCGCTTGGCAAGGCGTCCACTGGACCCACTCCCCCATTCTAGTACACTCTAGTGACAGCGTATTAAAGCAGACACAGCCGCATGTTGTGCTAGAGCACCTATATAGTTTCGAACTCTTAAAGCTTTGAAACTTCAGCAAACGATAATGTTCTCGATATTTTGAGCTTGGCTTTGTCTTGTTTTTTTGTAGCAGATGGGACCTAGAACGGTTTGCTTTAGCTTTTACATGAACACAATGGGACCATAAAATGCCCGCCGCGCATGTGACACAGGGTACGACGCGGAAACCTTGCTCTAAAAAAAACACGACGAGTGCGCGTTGCTGTTGAAAGTCAGATAAACCAGCGTTGGCGCCGCTGCTGCAAGGGAAGCGGCGAAAATAACAATACACTTGGGAAATAACAGGAAGTACACGCCGCGGTGACTCAGTGGCTATGGCGTTCTGCTGCTGAGCGCGAGGTTGCGGGTTCAATTCTTGGCCCCGGAGGCCGCATTTCAATAGGGACGAAATGCAAAAACACTACGTGTGCTTAGATTTAGGTGCACGTTTAAGAACCACAAGTGGCCAAATTAACCCGGTGCCCTCTACTAAGGCCTCTTCATAGAGCCAGTGTTGCATTGGGACGTGAAACCCCGTGAAGAAATCAAATAGCAGGAAGCTAATGAGGATGTGGCGGCGAAAACTTATTCAATGAAGCGTCCCGCAAGAGCACTGATTGTAGAAGACGGACACGTCACGCCTGTCAGTCTGTGTTTAGATCGTCGAGAGCTCGTCGTAAGCCATCTGTTTCTTTCTCATGCGAAAAAGGCTCACTGCACTCCCGCAATCGCTGTGTTACGACGGCAATAAAATAACAACGTATACCACTGGTGGCTGTCGTGACAACGCCGATAGCGCGATACAGTCTTAAGCCCGTTTCACATGGTGCGAATTCGCAGCTGCTGGAAATAGGCTGCCGGACCCTTTGTGCGTCCAATTTTTCGATGTTCGGCGTGCTGAACATTTCTGCGAAAACGCAGATGCGGTGGAAACAAACAACCAATTCGCCACTCAAATGAACTGCAGGGGGCGCTGCGAAAACTGGCCGCGTCTGGCTACACTGTGCAACATGGCGGCTACACGGAGGTCCCTGCGTCGCCGCAACCGCTCTTTTTGATGTACAGTACACTGTAGTTTGATGATTTTCGTACAGTGTGATGCCGGTTTGCACTGTTTTGTGGAAGGAGAGCGAGTAGTTTACGCCGACCAAGTCATTTCAGCCGATCTGAGAGAGGCACAGTGGGTAATGAGGCTGAAGTGGTCGCACGGTGTGTGCAAACATCTGGCGTGACAGCGGACCCGCACGAGATTCTGGTGAAAATCACTGATTTATTCTTGAACCCATTGGTCGTGGAACCGAAGTAGTCGTGCACTGTCGGATTGTCGGAAAAGTACAAGCACGTTTCTGCTGCTTTTATTCACTGTTAAGGCGCGGATAGATAGTCCGGCGTTTCGAGCGTGCGAGACAGCGGCCGGCGAAGTTTGATACGTCACGCTGGCCTCGCCAGGATTGCCGAAATCTTACAACGTGCTCAGTTTGGCACGTTTAACATGGCCCGCAGCAGTGCACCGACTTCCTCGATCAGCTGTTGCCGCTGTACATACGCATAAATGTGCAGGCGGCGCGCACTTTCTCATTGTTGTTGCCTTAACACATTTTCGTTCGGCGAAGGCTCAAACTCTGCACGCTCTTTTCAGTCCAGAGAGCAAGCGAACCTAAAATCAAGCTTTGCACTTTATCGCAAGCATGCACTTCGAATCTGTGGCGATCATTTCCCGCTAGTTTTGCGTTCCTGTTATCTATTTTACATTCAAGATTTCCGCAACGTGAGTGCTGCTTCGCTTAGCTGAAGTTATTGCAGTAGTTGGCGCATTGTTTCTCTCGTAGAGAACAAAACGATAAGTAAGAAACCGAAAGATCTGCTTAACTACAATAAAAACAGATCTGCACACCGTGTACAGGTATGGTTTGTGCTGCGTGGCCTGACCATAACTGATTACTCATCCCTGCTTTCTACGACCATGTCGCTTATGACTGCTGTGTAAACTAATGAAATAAAACAAATGTTTATGTGTAAATTAACTAAGCTGCTGCATTATGAATCTAATTAATTTTTCATGTTATTCTATAGTTGACGTATCCTGCACTTTAAGTGGCCAAAGCTGTGTTCGCCTCTGAACTGCCAATTTCCTTCATACACTGATAATGGATACAATTGCTTTGATAATTACGCACTTGCAGATAAGCGCCTACTAATTTGCACTAGTTACACGGGTAGCGTGTCCAGGTCGCAAGGAAGGCGTGCCGCTATGCAACCCCATAGTTATTTCGCACGCTGGGGCGTACATGTTGTGCTTACATGGAACGATTTACTGACGTTACCCGGGAGTACCTGAAACTCCGATGTACCGATTTTCGCTGATGTACTATACGCGGTAGTTCCACGTTGTGCGCCGCATGTATCCGATATAACCGCTTTTAACAAGGAAAGCATGACTACCGCGGCGACATTCGCATCATAAACTGCATTACCACGCCGGCTACCACATGAAACTGCATGTTGCAGCACGCATACGCTGAACGTTATCACGATGGCAGTAACAGCGTCAACGCAAACTTCCTGACGATGGCAGTAACAACCTCAACGCAAACTTCCTGAAGTTCGCTGTAGTGCTTTACTGCAAACGTAGTACAAGCAACATGATCGCGTTCTCTTCACACGAAGAACAAATCGACCCTCGCCTGAAAAAAAAAAAAAAGAAAACTTTCTCGAGCAAGATGTTGAGAACACAACCATTGCCGTTGTCGCAGCTTATGATAAGATTCGCAATCCATGTGGCGCCGCAAAACTGAAAAACGCAGCATAATTCCATGGTCGTGCGGAGTTTCGTAGATGGTGGCTCTATCGTATCGTTACACTGTAGTATCGTACTAATAGAAGCGCACCCGATCGCAGTAGGAAGGATACGGACGGAGCGTCTGCTCCGACGCTCCGACCTCCGCGTGAGGTTTCCGGCGCGGCGCGCATTTCAAACATTCTACTCCATGTTTACAAGCGGCTTCCAGGGCACGTTTTTTTTTTTTTTTTTTTTCATCCTAGCGAAGCTAACTCAGGACGTACACCACCGCAGCTAGAGGAAGCGACGCTGCAGGCTCAATAAATGTTTTCGCAATCCAATCCAATCAACAGCGAGGGACAGGACGGCACGATCCACAGCAGACGATCTCCACCACACAGATGATTTCCCTCTCGAATCAGCATCAGCACTGCAGCCTTTTCTGAGCTGTAGTGATTAGTCGTGTGCAAGTACTCTCTGTGTCGCGCGCGTGAGAATGGCACGGGCAGCTTTCAATGTGCAGCTTATTGCCGAAGTCGAAAAGAGGCTACTTCTATGGAATACGCGGTTAGAGAAATACCGCGACTCCGACCTTCGTGATCGTCTGTGGGATGAAATTGCAATACTGCCGAAAGAAGTGAAACCAAATGGTAAGTGTTTTGTACAGCTGTACGGTGTTGATATTTTTGCCCCCAACAAGTGAAGCACGTCTATATATTCATGCACGCGCATGCTTTTGACTACCGCATGTTTTCGTCTATCCATTTTCAGTGAGACCCGACGAAGCGCAGACTCGCTGGCGCAGCTTCCGGACACGTTTCGGAAAAAGAAGAAAGAAAAGGAAGATGAATCAAGAAGCGGGAGCGCTTCTCAAGATGGAACTAAAAAAGAGTGGCCGTATTACAGCATTATGTCATTTCTACATGCCACCATGGAAGAAGCTGCGTACGTATTTTCTGAAGAACTCAATTCCTTGGGCGCACCGCGGCAGTAAGCTTCGTAAAATGTGTTCAGTGTTGATTACATGGTTCAGTGTAGGCTGACAGCTAACCTTTGCACCAGTGAAGCTGCGCAGATGGCGCCGGTCTTGACCGTTGTTGCCCCGTGGCACGGCGGGAACGGGACAGAGAGGCTGGAAAGGCGGCCGCGTCCGGGTAAAATGAAAAGGGAATACTACTTTTAGTTGCTTATATTTATGCATCTCGTTCTTGTTGTTTTCTTTCTTTTTTTTCTTGTTGCTTTGTTTTCTTTGCAGCAAAGCCAGTCTACGGACTGCCCACAGAAAAGGAGAACTGAAGGGAGGGGACCCATAGGGGTAGCAGAAAGGAAACTGTTTTGCAGAGTTCTAACTGTTCGTTCACTTTCAGAGCAGTGCACTTGTAAAGCACCTTGTGAATGGTAGTCGCTCAGCCAATTATGGCGCTGAGTGGCGGAGAAGTGCGATTCTTTGCGAATCAGATTGCTTAAAATGTGGTATTATTTTTGTGAAAGAGCAGTTAGAGCTTCTGGAGCTCTGTCGCTTCACAGTGCTTTGGCATGCATATTTGTAATAAACCTGTACTTACGGAGGAGTTGTTGCGAGCCCCTTTGGTAATGTTTCTTTTTAAGTTTTCTTTTGATGCAGAACTGCAAGCAACGTGAGCGACAGCGATGAAGAAATAGCCTTCGTTGAGCCAGCTCTCCTCACAGAAGAACAGACGCAAGAGCCTACAGAGATTGTGAAGGAACTTTATGAGAATATTTCAGAGAGGGCGCCAGGTCCAAGCATGGTGAGCAGTGCCAGCTCAAGTCACAAAAGGAGTGCGAAAGAAAGGGCTGGTGGTCAAAGAAAAGCACTGAAAGAAATTGATAAGAAGATCGACACAGTGAACAATCAAATTGCAGCGTACAGGGAATTGAGCCCAAGTAACAGAGTAAGATAAGACAGGAGCGCCGACTCTGCTCGTCTGGAAGGGACACATTCTGAAACGCCAGCTCCTGCTTCACAGCGTGTTCGCCAGATGGCGCTACGGATTAGGAAAAACTAGGATGAGCATGATATACAAGCAGGATGAGCATGATATACAAGGGAAAGGGGGACAAAGCCGACATAAACAACTACCGTCTCATAACAGTGACGTCAGTGGTTTACAGGGTGGTGATGCAGATTATGACTCCTCATGACTCCGACAATTAACCCATGGCCCTCAGTCCCCAGTGGCTGCGGAGCACCTGACCAAGGCGGCGGTCAGACCTGCTACGCGGCAGAGGGTGCTAAGAATCTCTGGGTCCGGACAGGCCGCCACTGGAAACTGAACCTGGCAACGTTCAACACGCGCACGCTCTCGAGTGAGGCTAGTTTAGCAGGACTATTTGAAGAATTATCAGGCATTGCCTGGGATATTATTGGCCTTAGTGAGGCTAGAACAACTGGTGAGGCTTACACAGTGCTGACTAACGGCCACGTCCTCTGCTACAGAGGTCTTCCAGATAAGAGAGAATCCGGGGTAGGATTTCTAGTCCATAACAACATAGCGGGCAACATTGATGAATTCTACAGCATTAATGAGAGGGTAGCAGTCGTCGTAATAAAGCTGAATAGAAGGTACAAAATGAAGGTAGTACAAGCCTACGCCCCAACCTCTAGTCACGATCATGAAGAAATAGAACAGTTTTATGAAGATGTTGAATTAGCAATGAGAAAGGTGCAAACTCAGCATACTGTGCGACTTCAATGCAAAAGTGGGAAAAAAGCAGGATGGTGAGCAAGCAATTGGCAACTACGGCGTCGATTCTAGGAATGCAAGAGGAGAGATGTTAGTGGAATTAGCGGAAAGGAATAGGCTCCGAATAATGAATACCTTCTTCAGGAAGCGCAGTAACAGGAAGTATACCTGGAAAAGCCCTAATGGAGAAACAAGGAATGAAATAGATTTCATACTCTCTGCCGATCCAAGCATAGTGCAGGATGTAGAAGTGTTAGGTAAGGTAAAGTGCAGTGACCATAGGTTAGTGAGGTCTAGGATTTCTCTCAATTTGAAGAGAGAAAGAGTGAAATTAGTCAAGAGGAAACAAGCCAACCTAAAGGCAGTAAGGGTAAAAGCAGTTGAATTCAGGCTGGTGCTGGCAAACAAATATGCAGCTTTAGAAAAGGAAGATGAAGACAACATAGAGGTAATGAATGAAACCGTAACTAGGTTGATCACAGAAGCAGCAATTGAAGTGGGAAGTAAGGCACCAAGGCAATCTGTAGGTAAGCTCTCCCAGGAAACAAAGGACCTAATAAAGAAACGACAAAACATGAAAATGTCCAACTCAAGAGATCAGATAGAATTCGCTGAACTGCCAAAACTGATCAACAAGAAGAAAGTAAGGGATATTCGAAATTATAACGTGGGAAAGATTGAGGAAGCCGTAATATATGGACGCAGCGTTAAGTCAGTAAGAAGAAAGCTTGGCATAGGACAAGGGAAGATGTATGCACTGAAAGATAAGCATGGAAATATCATCAGCAATTTCGATGACATAGTAAAAGCAGCGGAAGAATTCTATACTGACCTGTACAGTTCCCAGAACAGCCAAGCTACTTTCATTCGAAATAGTCATAAACCGGATACAGAGGATCCTTCTATAACTAGCGATGAAGTTAGAAGGGCCTTGAAAGACATGACCAGGGGAAAAGCTGCTGGAGAAGATGGAATAACAGTAGATTTAATCAAAGATGGAGGAGATATGCTTGAAAAGCTTGCGGCCCTTTATACACAATGCCTCAGAACTTCAAGTGTACCAGAGAGCTGGAAGAACGCGAACATTATACTAATCCATAAGAAGGGAGACATTAAAGAATTAAAGAATTATAGACTAATTAGCTTGCTTTCAGTATTGTATAAAATATTCACCAAGATAATTTCCAATAGAATCAGGGCAACACTTGACTTCAGCCAACCAAGAGAACAGGCTGGCTTCAGGAAGGGATATTCTACGATGGATCATATCCATGTCATCAATCAGGTAATTGAGAAATCTGCGGAGTACAATCAACCTCTCTATATGGCTTTCATAGATTATGAAAAGGCATTTGACTCAGTAGAGATACTAGCAGTCATAGAGGCATTGCGTATCAAGGAGTACAGGAGGCATACGTGAATATCTTAGGCAAACTATCTACAAGGATTCCACAGCTACCTTGATTCTCCACAAGAAAAGTAGAAAGTTACCTATCAAGAAAGGGGTCAGGCAAGGAGACACAATCTCTCCAATGCTATTCACTGCATGCTTAGAAGAAGTATTCAAGCTCTTAGACTGGGAAGGCTTAGGAGTGAGGATCAACGGCGAATATCTCAGCAACCTTCGGTTTGCAGATGACATTGTCCTATTCAGCAACAATGGAGACGATCGAATTACAGCAAATGATTCAGGACCTTAATCGAGAAAGTGTAAGAATTGGGTTGAAGATGAATATGCAGAAGACAAAGATAATGTTCAATAGCCTGGCAAGAGAACAAGAGTTCCGGATCGCCAGTCAGCCTCTAGAGTCTGTAAAGGAGTACGTTTACTTAGGTCAATTACTAACAGGGGACCCTGATCACGAGAAAGCAATTTACAGAAGAATAAAATTGGGTTGGAGTGCATACGGCAGGCATTGCCAAATCCTGACTGGGAGCTTATCACTGTCGTTGAAAATAAAAGTGTACAATCATTGCATTCTACCAATGCTAACATATGGAGCAGAAACTTGGAGGTTAACAAAAAAGCTCGAGAACAAGTTAGGACCGCACAAAGAGCGATGGAACGAGAAATGTTAGGCGTAACGTTAAGAGACAGGAAGAGAGCGATGTGGATCAGAGAACAAACGGGGATAGCCGATATTCTAGTTTACATTAAGCGCAAGAAATGGAGCTGGGCAGGCCATGTAATGCGTAGGATGGATAAACGGTGGACCATTAGGGTTACAGAATGGATACCAAGAGAAGGGAAGCGCAGTCGAGGTCGGCAGAAAACCAGATGGGATGATGAAGTTCGGAAATTTGCAGGCCCAAGTTGGAATAGGCTAGCGCAAGACAGGGGTAATTGGAGATCGCAGGGAGAGGCCTTCGTCCTGCAGTGGACATAAAATATAGGCTGATGATGATGATGATGCAGATTATAAAGGACAGACTGCAGGCATGGGTGGAGGGGGAGGAGGTGCCGGGGAACTACAAAATGGGTTCCGGAAACAAAGAAGGTTAGAAGATAATCTGTTCTCATTGACGCAGTGTATTGAAATAGCAGAAAAGGAACACAGGCCCCTATGGCTCGCATTTCTGGATATCAAGGGAGCCTATGACAGTGTAATCCAAAAGGATTTGTGGGACATACTGGGCACTCTAGATATGGAAGATGGAGTAAGTAATAAGATATCTATTAAGGTAACAAGGTGCTTCTAAAATGGGAAAACAAGGTATCTGAGCCTATAGAGATACAGCAGGGGCTTAGGCAGGGGTGCCCTCTGTCACCTTTGTTGTTCATGCTGTATTTTCAAGGATTAGATAAAAAAATTAGAGAGAAGCGGACTTGGCTTCAACCTTCCCTTTTTCAAGCAAGGAGAATGGATTAAACAGTCATTACCGGGACTGATGTATGCGGATGACATTGTACTTATGACTGACAGCAAGGAAGACTCCCAGGGATTAATGGACGTACATCTGTGGTTGTCACGGAGCGGCATGTTTTCGAGAGTGGTTTTGACGCTGATTAGCGACACGCCGAATTACGGGCGTCAAAAACGTGGGGTCTTCACTATGCGGCGTATCATTTCGATTAGCGACTCGCCGAATTACGGGCGTCAAAAGCGTCGTGGCCTCACGGGGTGCCATCTCGATTCGAGACGAGACACGCCGATTAAGGACCCAGAAGTGTGCGTGTACGTCTGCGTGGTATGCCGGGTTCGACCTTGGCCCTTGACCTTGGGAGAGAGGAGAATCTGCCGCTTTTCGTCCATGGTGAAAAGGGCGCGGCCAAGAATGTTGGGAGCTAGGAGCCGTGGATTAGGAGAACTCTACATACAGCCAGTTTCCCTACATAGGGAACTAGGGAAAGGAGAGGCTATTTAAGCGCAGGTTTTGGGCCCTGCTGATTAGTCTAGAAGCTGAACCTATGCGCTGCCGAGAAGCCGTTGGGGGGCTAGTGCCGTCCAGTATCGCCTGGGCCGCCTGGCCACGTCGGAACTCCGAGGAACTTGTTGACGTACGCGACGTCAAACCAGCGTCTGCAACGAAGCTCACGGTAGTTCGCCTCAAGTTAGCTCAACCTGCTTGAGAGAAGACGTCAAATCTAGACTCCCGGGAAACCCAGCCCAGCAATTCGCATCCACCTCGACAAGATCGGGCCGCCAGCATTCTTCGGGAAAGCTTTAAGCACCGACTTCGCGGCTTTTGGACTTGCTGCTGCTGCCCGGCCATGCGTATGACACCATTTGTTTTCTTTTGAACTTTGATTTCCTTTGAACTTTGTTTTAGTGAAATGCTGTTAGGTGTTATTCTTGTATATTTGATCCGCGCCCTGTTTCATATGTATATGTACTGTTAATTGCTCGAACTTATTTGTCTTGATCATTGTGTGATATTAAGTTCAGGTGTGTTAGTCTGTCTTGCGTTTTTCTTATTATTTTATTTTATTAACTTGTGTATATTTATCAGTCGATAAATATCTTGTTTTTTTGTTTACTCCCGACTCTGACTCTTTTCACTTTGTTTGCTTGCGTACGGAACGACCAACCGGCTTTTCTACCCCGTCGATTGACTTCGCGCCGACGACAAATCGGGGACAGCTGTGACAGTGGTAAAGAGGGAGATAGCTTAGGTTTGAAGTTTAGTAAAGAAAAATCGGCAGTCATGATTTGTAATGATAATCAGGGCAGTGAGCATAGGATATAGGAGATTACGCTGGAGGTAGTGGATAGGTACAAATATCTTGGAGTATGGATAAACAATGGGGCTGAGTACCTAACGGAACATGAAAAATATGTAACGACTAAAGGTAGCAGGAATGCAGCTGTGATGAAAAATAGGCCACTGTGGAATTACAATAGGTACGAAGTGGTGAGAGGGATTTGGAAAGGGGTGATGGTCCCTAGTTTGACTTTCGGCAATGCGGTCCTGTGCACGAGATCAGAGGTTCGAGCAAGGTTGGAAATTAAGCACCGAGGGGTAGGTAGGCTCGCTTTGGGAGCCTACCAAAATACACCAAATCAGGGGGTACAGGGTGACATGGGATAGACGTCATTCGAGGACAGGGAAGCTAGCAGCAAGATAGAACTTGAGGAGCGATTGAGAGAAATGACAGAAAAGCGGTGGGCAAGGAGAGTTTTCAGTTATTTGTATATGAGGAATGTTGACACAAAATGGAGGAAGCTGACCAGAAAATTGCCAATCAAATATTTAGACTGCAGGAGGGGTGCAAACCAGGAAACAGTGGTTAAGAAAAAAGGTTAAAGAAACAGAGAGGGGTCTGTGGAAAGCAGGGATGCAGTCGAAATCAGCACTGGGAACATACAGAACTTTCAAGAAGAAACTGCCAAAGAAAATATCTATAATAATTGTAGGGGAAGCTCTTTGTTGTTTGAAGCCAGGACGGGAGTATTGCGGACTAAGATGTGCTGAGTCAAGTACCAAGGCACACACACACACACACACACACACACACACACACACACACACACACACACACACACACACACACACACACACACGCACACGCACACGCACACGCACACGCACACGCACACGCACACACACACACACACACACACACACACACACACACACACACAACCCGCCGTGGTTGCTCAGTGGCTATGGTGTTGGGCTGCTGAGCACGAGGTCGCGGGATCGAATCCCGGCCATGGCGGTCGCATTTCGATGGGGGAGAAATGCGAAAAACACCCGTGTACCTAGATTTAGGTGCACGTTAAAGAACCCCAGGTGGTCGAAATTTTCGGAGTCCCCCACTCGGCGTGCCTCATAATCAGATCGTGGTTTTGGCGCGTAAAACCCCATAATTTAATGAATAAATAACACACGCGCGCGCGACCACGTGTGCACGCACGCACAAAGAATTTAATATCGTTTTCGATAATTTTTTCTGGTATAACGTTCTTTTGGCGACCAAGGATGTCATTTGACAGCTTCCATCTGGAGATTTGCTTGCACCATCGGCGAATAATAAGCTACATTAGCCTGTCCGAATTCACCATTCTGCCTGATCTTCCTAAATGTAAAAACAAAATGAACTCTTTGTACGCTATATTTTCGTCGCTCTAGTAGACCACACAGTACCAGGCATATGTATTAACCGCGTTTTTTTTTAAAGATTGAAAGCCTTAGTATGACATTATAAGATATCGCATGTCATGTTGCTATTGTAGACACTTTCTGTTCTTTGTTTCAGTTGACGAAAACCTGAGGAGTGACTGTGACTATTGGTATCAGAAGTTACTGTGAAAGCGTGCTTCATATTAGTTTCGATATTCTTTATTACCTTTTATTAAATCGCTTAGGGGAGGAAGCTTTGTAGGATTGCTACTTTTCTTGGACCGTGACGCAATGCTTTGCCATTTCATTCTAGATGGATGTTGTTGGAACGCGAATTTCGTGTCCGAAACCACGTACACTGGGACGAAGAAGATGTTCAAGTTATTTGTTGTAGTAACATAAGGTTCCAAGTTGATTCATAGAAGCTCAAAAACAAATCAACCGTAAAATGAATGTCCTTGCTCTTATTAAACGGGAGAAGCGTAATAAAACTCGTTTCTGAGTTTAAATGTAGTTCCTACGGTGTGCCTTCGCAATCTCTTGCCTGATTTGTACGCCTGGAAAATAGTTTCGGCGTTACTGAAGAAAAACTGGCAAGGAACTCCTGTGTGAGTAGGTAC
Source organism: Dermacentor silvarum (assembly GCF_013339745.2). Classification (NCBI taxonomy): domain Eukaryota; kingdom Metazoa; phylum Arthropoda; class Arachnida; order Ixodida; family Ixodidae; genus Dermacentor; species Dermacentor silvarum. The sequence goes on from NC_051154.1 coordinate 165,947,654, forward strand.
TTTCTCTCTCAACAATAGCACAAGTGATCCTGACTTGACCATAGCACTTCCCGTTTGTTGTTTTATGATTAGTCAATTTTTCCACGGAACACCGAAATGGTTTACACGGCCGACACGGTGCATGAGGAATATTGAGCAATATAAGCTGTTCGACCTTAACACGTAGGACTTTGCAATGTTTTCGCGGAGGTTCATCGCGCGCAACAACGTGGATAAATTATTTTCGCTCTTTTGCCGTCTATCGCACGATCAATAACCTTCCAAACGTGGAAGCGCATACGTAGAAAATCAAAAGCTGACGACGATGCCCTACCTGGAAATTTTTCTTTCACGCAAGTTGAATTAAAAATTCACCCCATTCATTATTAAAGCAAAAGGGAGACTTCATATTCCTAAAGCTTGCTTTTCAATGATTTTAGTTTAAGCATTCTGCATAGCGTCGCAGTAAAATATCTTCGCGCTGAAATATACTTAAATCGGTATTCTCAGCAGTGATGAAGGCGGCACGGAATGTGGCTTGAAGAGCGATGTGTATACAGCGTAAATGCCAATTAAAGAAATATTCGTGTACTCTGTACTTGTCAGAAGGGCTATTCATTAACTCATTTCTTTATTCATCATTTAATTCCGCCCCAAAGCACACATCCGCGAAAACAATGTCATTACTATAAGGGGGACTGCGATGCAATAACGGAAGATCGTAATACCTTTTTTTCCCGAGTACGAATCCATGTTTCACAATCACACTATTCGTTAAAACTGGTCGATATTCAAAAATAAATGAAATCTGCTCACTAACACGTTTATCCCAAGGGTCACCTTTTATACTAATTACATTAGGCCGTGATTTACTCCCCATCTAAAACGCACAGAAAGCAAAAAAGAAACAGTTATTCCGTTCAGCCAAACGCAGCGGCACTCAGACCGGTTCGAAAAAATACCTCGAAGCAGAAACATTAGACTTACTTGCGATCCGGAACGCCAAGCACTCTTTTTATCACAATGACTTACCAAATCTACTGATCAGCAATCCCAGACAATTTTGGCAAGTTTTAAACCCTAGACGCACTCATGATATTACACTTACTAATGACTCGCACGAACCAGCCACTGTCCATGAGCGTGGGAAATATTTAACAACGCATTTGCATCTGTATTTCCTAAAGAACTTGACGCGCCTTCACAGTTACCATCAGCTAACATAGAAGCATTTATGCCAGCTATCGCCTTTTTCAAGGAAGGCATGGCATCCATAATTGATACCATGAAACTTTCTTCATCAGCCGGCTTGGACTCTATTATAATAAATTCAAAACTTCTTAAAAATGTTACATCAGTTTGTGCCGCGTATTTATCTTTGATCTTTTCATAGTCACTCTCATCAGCAATCATTCCAGATGAGGGGAAAATGGGGAATGTCATTCAGTGTTTAAATCAAGTAACGGAGACTCACTCCTGAATTACCTCCCTGTTTCATTAACTAGTGTGCCCTGCAAAATCATAGAACATGTCATCTACTCTCATGTTATAAGTTTATTGGACTCATGCCATTTCTTCCATCCTTCACAACACGGGTTTCGTAAAGGCCTCTCCTGCGAAACCCAATTAGCCCTCTCCCTTCACGACATACACCCTATTCTTGACGTTAACATGCAGACTAATGCCATAGTTCTAGACTTTGCGAAAGCTTTTGATAAAGTTCCTCACCGCAGTCTTTTACTAACGCTTTCACAACTGAAGCTACATCCTAGCATTATTCAATGAATTGAACAGTTTCCAACTAATCGTTCTCAGTCGGTCTTTGTTAATGGTCACCTGTCTAACACTCTAATAGTCACACCAGGTGTTCTGCAAGGATCTGTACTCGGTCCTCTTCTATTCCTAACACATATTAACGATTTACCGAGCATGTATTCGAATTTTCGCCGACGACTGCGTCATTCACCATACCATCGATAACTTTCATGATCAACTTTGTCTCCAGGCAAATCTTAACAACGTGCTTAATTGGTGTAACAACTGGCTTATGCCCCACAAGCCTACTAAATGCAAACTCGTGTCCTTCTCTCGTCGCAACAGTCCGCATAGTTTCCAATATTCTACCGTTAACACCCTGTTGAATTAATATCATCTTATAAATAACTAGGAATGACCTTGTCTTACGATTTATCGTGGCGTACCCTTAGTGGTAACATCAGTTCAGCATGTAATAAAACACTCCGTTTTTTCAAGCTCCATCTCCGTCTGCCTCCCCCCCCCCCCCCCTCCTCCCTCCCCATGTAAAATTACTCGCGTATAAACCACCTTATAGACCAAAATTAGAATATGCATCTGCTATATGGAGCCCGCACCAAGCGCATTTAATCATAGCAGCAGTCCAAAATCGTGCCGCTACATTCAGTAACTCTTCCTACTCATACGACGTCAGCATTTCATCTCTGATAGTGAAATCCGGCCTACCGTCCCTTTCTATTTATCGCCGCATTGCAAGTCTCGTCCTTTATCATAAATTCATTCATTCTTCTCTCAATCAGCCACCTCATATAACAGCCGCAGGACGCATATATCTCACCACACCAGTCATCCACTTCAGGTTACCTGCCCATTATCGCCTCATTCTGTTTTCGAGTAGATACGGAATGAAACGGCCTGTCCCGGCACATCGTCACCATCGCTTCATCAACTGCTTTTCAAGACCGTATTAGTGATCATCTTCAATACTACAACAATCTTCACTGCCTGATGGTAATCTAAATAAAATCCCACCCCTTATGTAATGCCTCCCAACTTGATGCGAAAACTTTAGTAGAGAAACAGCCGTCGTTTCTCTGCGTGGCATAGCTGTTGCCATGAGCGTTAATTTTGTGGCCTGCAACACATCCATTACGGTAAAAGCTTCCTCTAGTCATCGCATTGACATCCCTTCGTCATGGTTTTTATTATTGTTACGACTTGCACGCCCTTGATTTTAGGAAGGAAAAAAAAAATAAAATGAATAGTATACAGGCCAGTGCAGCCATCTCATATTCTTGCATCACGCGTCATTCCGGACAAAGTGTCCGCCAGATTCGTGTTTTTTTTTTGTTTTGGGGGGGTTGGTGAAAAAGGGTACATAAGTATACATAATAACCAAAATCTGGAAAGCGTTTTTAGGAGGCGAGTGCGAAACGACTTGAATCGTTGTTGGATGAGACATCCATGTAAGTGGATAAACGCAGCCTACGCGTCCTAATCCGTTTCACCCCAATTTGAGCGCTGAGAAACTAGGCCCTGGCGGGGAACTGGACCAGCTAGAAAAATAACACATATCAAGTGATTAGAGGAACGAAAGCAGACGTGTACGTGCCGCGGAACCTAGTGGCGCGCTAGTACCGCGATGTCAATTCGAATGGAGTGAAATCTGGAGGCGTAAAGCTCATAGTGGGTAGTAGCGTTTTTGAGGTGCTGCCTTAGTGAAAGTGACGTGGCTTTGCAAGCCACTCACCGAATGGCTCGCACTTTCTTCTGAGGGCCAGCCGGGATAAGGTAAGAGCAAATTTTAAAGGGGCAGAAGTGATTAGGCTATGTGGAGTCCGTACACGTGCACGTCCCCAACCCGAAGGCGTCCCAATCTCAGTAGGTGCATTTGGGGTGCCACATGGGAAATGCTCGCCATGGGAGTGGCCCAAACCTCCTTTTTTGTGCTCACGAGGGTTTCGACGGGAATTTAGGGCGCAGTCTTCTTTCCGAAGCGTATCACCCGTGAAGAAAGCCGAACGCCGGACCGGAGTGTACTTGTGCCCATTTGAACCAGTGCGTGCCCGGCGGTGGTGGGAATCGAACCCACAACTTCCCGCAGCCGAGGCGGGCGCTCTGCAACTAGGCCACAGCTGCGGTATCCAAAAATGGTAATCCAAAATCAAGAATGGGGCTGACAGATGGAGTAGCACACTGTGGTATAAAGGTTATAAACAGGGATAAGATGCCTCAGAAAGGCTGGCCAACGTTTCGATAGGAAGACCTATCTTCATCAAAGGCGGCCTTGTCATCCTCGGCGGGTTAGTTTTAACAGGTTACTAGAGTGACATCCCGTACGGTCGTTGTCGGTGGCGGCTGGCTGTAAAGGGAGAGATTGAAGAGAAAATGAGCGCTGTCGCTTGCCGCTTCTATAGGCGTGGTTTCTAAGACGAGGGGACAAGAGTACAAGAGTGGGAAGGACATAGGAGGGTGTTGGGGGAGCGAGAGGTTAGGAAGCCTTCAGAGAACTGAACAGAAGCCGTAGGCGTCGTGGTGGCGTACGTTAGGGGTTTTAGAGGAGCCGGTAAAAGTAAATGCCGCAGCTGCCATCCTGTTATGACCCAAGCACGGTGGTCATCACCAGTGGCTGGTTGGTCTCAATTTACGAGCAACTTTTGTCCATCTGGGCGAGCGGAGCAAGACCTGGATCTGCTGACGGACGCGAACCACTTCGTGATAGCAAGGAAGACTTCCTTGTTTGGGATAAATGACTTAAAACGAAAAAAAAGTGTCATTTTGCTCGACGCAGTTCTACTTATTTATTTTTAGTAAGTGCAAGAAGGGGCTTGAGGATATTGGGGATATCTGGTATGTAGTGTTTTCTAGGATTCTTTAGAAGTGGTGAAAAATGCAATCGTGATCACACGCCACATCACTAGCTGCGAAATAGCGGGATGTTTGTCCAAAAAAAAAAATAGAATAAGGCAACGAATAATTAGAACATTCCCGGATCGTCCACATCGGGAATAGAGATTATTACAATCAAAGGTTGTCTATTACCTAAATATACAAAGATTTGGCATCATCAGAATCGTCATATTCATCATTATCCCGTTTGTGTGCACCGTACCTTTGAAGCCTCTGCCAAAGACCTACAGTGCCCTTGCCTAGCGTCAGCTGAACACATACCCTGCCTTCAAGTTTCCTAATCTCATCGCACCTACTAATCCTCTGCTCTTGTCGTGTGCGTTTCCCATTACTTGGCACCAATTCATTTTTTTTTTTGCCTTAAAGGCTCCACTGTGGGGGTATTACATAAGGGGTGGGTGTACAAAAAGGATGACCCGTTGACCATTCAAGATAGGTAGTGAGCTCTTACGGCGTCAATGAAGGCGTGTGAATTAGTGATGGTCACGATGACCTGGGGAAGGCTCTGTTACACTTCTGGACCACAGGCCATCTGCCTTGATTACTGAACATTGGGTGACTTGCCCAGCCTAATTTTAAAGCACGCGGTGACATTTCGTTCTTCCCCAGCACGCACAAAAAGCTTCCAAGTTTCACCTTCTGTATGAAAAGAAAAAAAGAAAAGAGAGATGCATATGCCAAATTGCCACAACTGCTGCGTTATTCTATGTAGGGTTTCCCTGCTAATTTTAGCTAGGGTTTTAAAAAAATGTCACAGTTTCGCCCTAAGGGCGAAGCAATGAATGCGATAGCAACACAGCAATGTCATACGAAATAAGGTGAGCGGCTTTGGTAGCAATATGAATTGTAGTAAACATGAGCTGATTAAGTAAGCAGGTGTGCTGCGGCGTAAGTAGACCGACATGAAGAGAGACTCGATGACCACGAGAAGGCGCGTGTGAAACGGTGGTGTTGATGAGAAGCGCTTCCCGTGGGCAGCGCGTGCGAAGGGACACACCTGTAGCGCTGCACTGCCGATCCGGGCAGCATTGCATGTGTAGCGTGCGTTGGAAAATGTGGCCCGACTATTACTAACTGAATGAACAAGCGTGGTGTGAGCGCGCACAAACAAACATGAATAGATCACACTGAATGACTGCAGACAACGACCGTCAAAACTCTGGCAGC